>NW_028297431.1:1159424-1200033 GCF_049724085.1 Artemia sp. Qi Xiang Cuo
AGCGCCAGTATGAATCTAATAAACGATGAAAATAAAGAGAAATATTACGGATTCATTATAAAGAAAACAAAAGTCCCTCCCAAACCGATGCAAAAAATTCAAATAACCCAGAGGATTGAGCCAGTGGTTAGCAAATCCGACATGTGGTTTGTCAACCTGTCAAATTAAGTTCACGATAGTCTACTATGTGAAGAACAGATTCTATATTACGACAAAGGAGAAGGTTTTATTTGGGTAACTAATAACTACGAAAATGATACAATTACAATAAAACAGGGGACGTGTTAAGTTCAAATCCAACTTTTATCGGAGAATGATTTAAATAGATGGGAAAATTCTAAAAGAAACCTAGTTAACGGCATTAAAACCTCAAATAACAAATATCCTCTAACTAAATCGCAATTTTTAAACAAATTTAATATGGATCATATTACAGACTTGGCACTTAAGAAAAAATAATGCTAATTATTATGGAATTTTAAAGATGCATTTTCCACATCTGAAGATGACATGGGACTGATACCTTTTTATTAAAACTAAATTTTAACGACTGGTTATCCAGTAGCGAGAGAGCCATTTTGTTTGCCGTATAAGCGATAATAATGGGTAAAAAATAAAATCCATAAGTTAGAAAAAAATTAAATTATACGCCCTAGCATAAGCCCGTATTCTGCACCAGTGATCTTGGCACCAAAGATGGATGGTGATCTTAGACTTGTAGTAGACTATAGAGCTCTTAACAAACAAGTAGTTAGCGATAAATTTCCTTTACCAAGAATAGATGAAATTCTAGACTCAATTTCAAGCAAAAACAAATAGCCTAGGCGATTCAAACGCGAACCTAATCTTCAAGGGCGATCAGGCATCTCCCAATTTCTTTTCAAGGAATAACTCCCCAGTGCCACAAAGAAATAAAACGCAAGAACCCGCTAGGCAGAAAACAATGCGTTTTTAGCCTGTTTTTTGTAGCGATAAAAGAAAGGACAAAGACAATTGCGGTAATGAAAATTGACCGGGTCAAGTCTAAAATTGTACTTTGAAGCTGTGAACTTACACCTTATAAGTTCTCCGATAGCGCCACTTATAGCGCCAAGGACTGTGCCATTTGTAACATTATGATTAAAAGCGGTGTACCGATCGCACCAGTTCTTCCGGGGTGATTCCAAGCTATAAAAATAATGAAAAAATTAAGTTTATGATCGCGCAACAGCAATGGGGAGTAAAGTAAATTTATGACCACGCCATCCTCAATTATTGAGAGAAAAAAAATAAGATGTGTAGCTATATAAGTGTGACCTCTTTTCCTCGAGCTATCTGGAGATCAGATCCCTGGGAACGTACCTTGGAGATATGCGAACTAGCTACCTGTCGTGCGGCTAGATACAGACATATAAAATATAATAAACGCAAATAGAAAGATAGTAGTTTTATTATGACTTACATATTTAGGTGTACGGCAATGCTCGCTTCAATTGACGGCAAATAATAACCCAGTCTCTACAATGACTGCATAATAATTTGAATCGTAATGCCCTGAATGCCAATATAATTCTGCTCTAAATGATCCTGAATCTGATTTACAAATACTTGTTCATTCGTGCATTTAGGGATCACAGTTCTCTTATAAAATTGTTAGTTCATGGCTTGCGTCTATTAACCTTTGCGGTAATTCCTAGGTTAATCACGGGGGAATTGAAGTTTGGTTTTGGAACAGGTCGACATCAAACTATAGTGACTCCTTCAACATATTGTCTTTAACTTGTGGGAGCTGTATATTGTCACTGAGGGGTTAGTCACTGGGTTTAATTTTGGTTTCTGTAATTCAATGGTTGGTTTCCAGGTCCATTTTTCAGAAATTATCTCGTAATATTTATGGGATAACAGAGATATGAACTTTCCACACAGAGGGGATAGGATGGGTTCCGAGGGATGGTCGAAAAGGATTCGACGCATGAATCTGCGTCATACAAATAATTGTCGGGATCGTCAAATATCATAACTATACAGTCAAATGGTTCAAGTGTCCATAAGGATTATCATGGGTGATATCTAGGTACTTATATCTTGTACTGGTCGGTGGGGTTCTCAGGATTTTTGTGATTATATAGTTCGATAATGCACTGGATACTGAGATTCAAATATAATGTTACCTGATACGTAATATGGTTCATGGTCGAGGAAACAACGATTAAAAGGTAACTGTAATTTTCGTAGACGTAGCAGGGATGAAAATTGGCTGAAGTCTATGGTGAGTACTCTTCGTTGGTTGAGGTATGATGAAAATAGATGCTACTAGGTTGTATCTGCACTGGACAACTCATTGTAATGATCGATATCAAATTTGTCAATCCACTTCCTGTAATAAAAATAACAAGGCAGAATCACAAGGTCTTTAAAATCAAGGAGTCATAATACATAATAAAAAGTGCGATTAGGTGCATTTTGGGTTGAATGTAACCCTACGAGACAACCTTAAATAGATACACTAACACTACTACATGAATATTTGCTTTAATAAAACAAAATTATTATCATGTTGGTTTCATATATATTTGAGAAAGGAAAAAACAATGAAAGGCCTATTTAATTCTTCAATACTTATTAAGTTCTCTATTAGATTTAAAACAATCCTTTAAACATAAGTTACTCTACATTATTAAGTTTGAGGTCTAATGTTACAACATATTTCATGCCTGCATTGTTCACGCACGTCCTTGCTGTTTAAGAAACGCATGTTGCAGCGTCATAACCACACGGTTTTACGTAAACAACCTTACAATGAGGGAACAAGACATAGCAAGGATGAGTGGAGACCTCTATACCCACTTGTTTTCGAATGTCTTCCCTTTTTTTTGCCTTAGACGTTTTCCGGGGGTTCCAGGTTTAACTTCTGCATTTCAGCTGTTTACCCGTCTTCTTCGCTTGGTTTTTGACTTCTTAGTCTCAGGATTTTTCCGTAATTAAAAGTCAATAGGGTTCTTATGGTCAGGGAAGTCGCAATTACGAAACATACGGCCAATAGTATGTTCCACCAGAAATTGGTTGAGAACAATCCGTATCTATTATCTGCATACGTTAATCTCTGGTCTTCATTTGTAAATAGGGGAATCTGGGAATCTAATACTTCTCTTATTTTTGTAAGCCTTATTGTCTCTTTATTCTTTTCTATTTTGTACCACATCGATGTTTTCATTTCCTCGTTTTCTATATTGAGAATGGTGTACGACAAGGTAAATGCCTTGAAGTTGGTTACTTTGGGACTTAATATCTTTGCGCTCGTGGTAATTAACGGCCTTCATACAGTTGACTCTTTGGTTACGAGTCGACACCCTTGTTTTATGGTTATCGTACCCACATTTTTTCTGTTTTGTAACTCGGGTCTATTCTTTCTGTATTATTATAACAAGACAAAGTTCCAACAGTTTCTCTTGGAACAGAAAATAACCAAAGATCATTTCTAAGGTGTATGAATATTTCTCGCTTAGTACTTCCTGTCACGGCTTCTTTCAGTTGGACCGGATATATCGTACTGGAATGGTACGGGTAGACTTTTTATATTAAAGGAAATTATTCGAACTAATTATATACAATGTGACTTTTTAATTAGAATTTGTTTTCGGGAACTGATATATGTTGAACAAACGGTATCAGACGGTTTTGATTCATGCGAAGCCATGATATAAGTTGAACAAAGTTTTTCTATAGCGTTTTTATATTTGTATGATTTTTTTTACTTGTGAGCTAGTTTTTTTTTTTTTGTTTTTTTTTGTTTTTTTTGTTTTTTTTAAGTTATTATTCCTTTATGACGCCTATCCATAAAAATCTCTTTTTTTTGTATTTCTATGGGTATTTTAATCTGTCCGGTTTCTAAACCGTTCTACCTGACTGTGTCGTTACTTTTTCTTCTGTTTCTTGTGGTTTTTTCTTTTTTGGTTTTTCTATTGAAATAAGATAAAACTTTTTTGTATTTTTTTTACAAAAATTATTCCCCTTTTAATTTTTTTTACGTCGCGTGTGTAGCTGCTGAAGTAGGTTTTGAATTACCTATTTCTTTAACTACTATATGGTCTGATTCGCCCTCAGACTCTTTGGAACTAGTTTCCGATGATTCTCTCTTATAAGTCTTAGAGATTGCACCTTGAGTTTCGCAAGTATCCCCTCCCCTTCCTTAGTAAATTTCGACTTCTCTGGAAGTAGAAGGTTTATTCTCTAAGTCCTCGGCTTGAGTTTTCAACTCGGGAGATTTGGAAGATTCTTGAGAGCTTTGGGAGGAATCAAGAGTTTTTGCGGGGTTCCTCCACTGTTTGAATGCCATGTCCTCAGGGGGATGGGACATTTTTTGCACTAGGGTTTCCTTCCATGAAGTCCACTGTTTAGGCTTGACCTTGGACACAGTTATATCATTATACTGTCCTTGCTGGTCATCCTTGGGAGTTTTATTCTCGGGCAATGTACTTTGACTCGTTTTTATGGGGAAATTTATTAAATCCATAGCTTCTCGCAGATTTGTTTTAGTTGAATCTTTGGAAGGAGTTTTCTTTACAGTAATACCGGGGGTTTCTACAGCTCTGATTAATTCCTCCTGTAAAGATAGAGGCCTTTCTATTGGTGTTGAAGGGGAAACCATATCGTCTGGAAATCTTTTGGGGGGACAAGGGGTTGAAATTCTATTCGGGAAAAATTGAGTTTTTGGAGATATTGTATAATCTAAGTCTCCTGCGCTCTCTGATGATCAACTTTTTGAATTTGTTGGTATTCCTACTCTCTCTGGTAGTAGAGATTTTACTTTAGGAGTAACTAAGTTTGTCATAGCTAAAAATTCTTCCATGTATTCCTCATCGCTCTCATCCTCAAAATAGTTTTGCTTGGAAATAAAGGGTTTTAGCTCGGCCAATCTTGATTTAGGGGGCTCATTTTCTGCATCTGACTAATCAGTAGAAGAGGGACGCGGTACCCATCTTTCTAGAAGCTTGGCTCTTTTTATTTGGCTAACATGTGCCTTGTAAGTTCCGCCGCTATCGGGGTTCACCATTTTAAAAGTGTAATCGTTATCGTACTTTTTGATTATTCTGTACGGTCCAGAATATTTGTTGGAAAGTTTTTTGCCTTCCGTTTTTGCTTCGTTCTCTAGGTAGACGCAGTCTCCTACTTTGAAATCTATAATCCCCTTGACTTTGGGTTGGTTTCTTAGCTCTTGGTTTCTTTTAAATTTTTCCAACTCTTGCCTAACTATTTTATAAGTTTTCCTCATCCTATTTATGAATTCTTGTTTGTAATCCTCCGAGTTATTATAATACTGCCAAGATTCAATAATCTCATCATACGGGACTAAAATCACGACCAAAAAGTAAACAAAATGGATTGTCTTTAGTTGTTTCTGAATGAGCAGTATTGATTACGTTAGTTAAATAAGGTAAGAATTGATCCCAATCGTTCCTATTGTCTTTTGTATAAATGCTTAATATATTCGAAAATATTTTATGCCTATTTTCTATTTTACCATTAGCTTGTGGGTGATACGGCGATGTCACCATTTTCTCTATGTTAAGAAAACTCATTAAATCTTTTGTTACCTTAGAAACAAAATTGCTTCCGTTCTCACTTAAAACTTTATTTGGAACGCCAAAGTGTAAAAATAATTTTGCTAACGCCTTACTTGTGGTATAGGCGCCTTGATTTTTTAATGCTTTTGCAAAAGTAAAACCAGAAAAACAATCTATAACTGGAATAATACAAGTATGGCCTCTGCTGGTAACAGGCAAGCCTCCGCTGGTTCCGTATAAGTCAAATAAGATAAACTCGAAGAGGTACTTTGATACCGGGACCCTTCCCATTGGAGGATTAGGCTAAGCTTGGGGGATTTTTCTTAAGTTACATGCTTCGCATGTACTTACAAATTCTTTAAGTTATGTTATTGCCGACGGCACGTAAAAATATTGTTTTAATGTATGGGAAGTTTTCGCTTCTCCTAAGTGTCCACCAGTATCTGAATGAAAATATTTGAAGGCAGGTATTATTAAGTTTTGTGGTAATACAGGTATTATTGAGGTTTGGTTTCTATTTGTCTTAGCAGTCACGATTCTACACAGTATTTCTTCATCAAGATCATAATAAAAATTATCTATCTCTTTTCTAAGAATTTTGAATTGATCAGGCAATATATCGTCATTCACAAAATAATTGATAAGAGCCGAACACATTTCGCCCGTTTTTTGCTTTCTTTTTATATTTTCTAAGGACAGGGAACAATGATTAACCTTATTTTTCTTTTACTGTGCCTTTGACTTTGTTTTTCTTAGATTCATGTTTGCTCTTAGCATTGATAGCGTTAACTTCATTTTCCTCAGCTTCCGACGGAATATTTTCCGGGTATCTACTCAAAAAATCACAAGCTGCGTTTTGTTTACCTTTTAAATGTTCAAATTCCTAATCTAGGTCTTGGATTTTCATAATCCATCTAGCTAGAATTCCTGTGGGGTTTTAAATGTGCGCAGGTCCTGCAAGCTTTTATGGTCTGATCGTAGTATAAATTTTCTACCAATTAAATAGTGTCTAAATTTGTCCAAGTGGTGGATTATAGATAATAATTCTAAGTTTGTGGCGGAATAACTACTTTCGCCTTTTGATAAGGTTCTACTCGAATAGCATATAACTTTTTCTATTTTTTTTGTTTTTTTTTTTGATTAGAAGGTCCTTGTAAAGGATCAGGGTTTCCTATGATAATTATTTGCGACAGAATAGCCCCAATGCCTTTTGAACTAGCATCGGTCGTGACCACAAATTTTCCATTTTAGAAATCAGGCAGTCATAATATTGGTTCAGAAGTGAGCGCCTTTTTGAGGCGGTCTACAGAAGTTTGAGCTTACTGGCATCATGTAACATTTATGGAGTTCTCTTTTGTCAATTCCGGGAGGGGTTTTGCAATCTGAGCGTAATTGCGCACAAATTTTCTAAAGTAGCCAGTAAGACCTAAAATTTCTCTTAATTCTTTCATGGTTCTAGGGGTTTGAGGTTTTCAACACATTTTATTTTATCAGGGTCTGGGGATATCTCTCCTTGTGTTACTACTACTCCTAAAAATTTAATTTTTGGTTGAAATAAATTTACTTTTTCGGGCCGGCATTTTAAATTGCCCTGTCGGAACTTCTCGAACACCTTAGCTAATTTTGCTAAGTGTTGTTCAGCGTTTTCTCCCAAGCATATAACATCATCAACAAAATGAATGATATTCTTTAATCCTCTTAACAGGTGTAATAAGGGTCTACATAGCTCGCTCGAACTTGTTTTAAGTCCAAAGGGTACTCTTAAGTATTCATATGAACCACATTCAGCCGTTGAAAATGCAGTTTTATGGACATCTTTTTCGGGTATTTTCACTTGGTGGTAGCCTTGGGTGAGGTCCAAAGAAGTAAAAATTTTGTTGTTACTTGAAATTGAGTCAAGAATTTCATCTTTTCTTGGTAAAGGAAATTTATCGCTAACTACTTGTTTGTTAAGGGCTCTATAGTCTACTACAAGTCTAAGATCACCATTCTTTTTTGGTACCAAGATCACTTGTGCAGAATACGGACTTATACTGGGGCGTATAATTTCATTTTTTTCTAATTCATGGATTTTATTTTTAAACCACTCTGTGTGCTTATACGGCACACGATATGGCTGTTTCGCTACAGGATTACCAGTCGTTAAAATTGAATATTCATAAAATGGTATCAGTCCGATGTCAAATTCAGATGCGGAAAATACATCTTTAAAATTCCATAATAATTCGCATAATTTTTTCTTAATTTTCTGATTTCTACATACTATAACAGGTAATTGATTTCGAGATAACCCACGGAAAAAACCGCAAGAAGTCAAGGAGAAAGTAAATTTATGACCACGCCATCCTCAATTATTGAGAGAAAATAAAATGTGTAGCTATATAAGTGTGACCTCTTTTCCTCGAGCTATCTGGAGATCAGATCCCTGGGAACGTACCTTGGAGATATGCGAACTAGCTACCTGTCGTGCGGCTAGATAGATATATGTAAAATAAAATAAATGCAAATATAAAGATAATTGTTCGATTATGACTTACATCATTAGGTGTACAGCAATGCTCACTTTAATTGACGGCAAATAATAACCAAGTCTCTACAATGACTGCATAATAATTTGAATCGTAATGCCCTGAATGCCAATATAATTCTGCTCTAAATGATCCTGAATCTGATTTACGAATACTTCCAAAAAGCACTTTTACCCCACTATCAAACGTAGGCTGCGCTCTAAGATTTGGCTCACAATTGGCTCAAGTGGCCCAAGGATGCGAACCCTTCGTCCAATAAATTGTTTTAAATATTTCTGATGATTCAAACGTTCATACGGCTCTTATAATTTAAACATCCTGAGAAACATTGTGTGTGTAGCATCTTTTTCATTGCCCACTATCTTTGCGAAATCCAAAGCTGGATAGCGCCGTGCTTTTTCTTTGGCTAAAAAGCAAATTTTATTTTTTGTGATTAAGGACTTTCTTTTTTTTAAACTAGATTTAAACTTAATTAGAGGAAGTAGGAATTATCTTTAGAAAGAAGGAACTTTATTTTTGTATTTTAAATATGTCGCATTTTACTCACGGTACACTAGAGGGAATTCCTAGTGATCAAGAGCGAACCCCAGGCGGTGATAATAATTGTTCTATAGAATCTATTGGAATTATTCTTCAAAAAAAAGAAATATTTTTAGAGAAAAGGAAAACCACATAAATTAGATGAAATTTTTTTTATGGTTTTGGCAATAGCCCACCCTTAAAGATTCATCGATTTTTCTTTAAATTTATACACAGATATATAGACGAATTTAAGCGAAGACCGCTTCAGCTAAAGCAAGGTGTATAAAAAGGAAAAAATAAGAAGACAAGGAAAAAATACCTTTGGGGTAGGGCCAGCTTTTTGACAAGGGAAAGAGCCCAAGAAAAGACTGTGGCCACAAATAAAGAGTGTGGCTATAAATAATTAATTGTTGTGTGCGTGTTCATAATAGTCCTTTTAGCAGTAGCCGTATGACAAGAGACCCTGGACATGTTATATTGAACTACTAAAAGCAGGGCATAGTAAGCAAATCTCGAAGTACAAGCACAATTCGTTGGTAGTATCATGGAAGAAAAAAAGTCGAATAGCTAAACCTGAAGCCTGATCAGATCTAAGCCGTAAGCTGGGCCTTGTCCCATAAGGATGTTATAGCTAAAAAAAATAGGTAACGACAGGCAAATATTTTATTAAACTATATCAGCTGCCGATAATTCGAAGACAATAAAATACCTCAGAAGTTGGTATAAAGATACTGACAAATGAGAGAGCTGAAAGTAATTTCTGAGAAAAGTGTGTTCATTATAGAACAAAAGAAAAAGTTGGAATAGAAAGAGAAAAAAATGCTAATAATTAATCTTTATAATCAGGGTAAAATCAGGGTAGTGATGAAAACACATTTAGTTATAAATGTATTTTGCTAAACTTTAATAACTATGGTATTTATATCGTAAAAATTGTATATATTAAATTTTAAAAGCAAAGTCGTTTTGTAAGAACTGTTGCCAAGCCCTTAAACAGCGGCTAATCTCAGTTCTCTGTTATAGTGCATAAATCTATTTGCTAGAGTTTCAATTTTCTTAACGTTTTAATGGCAGTTTAAGGCTTATCAGATCAAAAGTCTTGCTAGGCTTATTCAAAATTTATACAAAGAATAAATATTGCAATGATTAAATAAATTGTAAGGATACATAATTATTGTTTGTTTTTAAACAATTAAGTTATGTAAAAACATAACTTATGTCAGTGTAAATTATCAATATAAGTATATTAAATTAATATGTTGAGTATTTTTGATTAAAAAAAGTCTGTTCGAGAAATATTCTGCACTAATGCTTCATAAACAGTTAACAAAGTAATAATTTGAATTAATTGCAATGCTTGTTTATATACCGTGTTTTATTTTTCATAAGTAACTTTAAGTTTTAACCAGTAGTTTAATGTTCTATCAAAGTTTTTTGACTTCTGGTCAATATATAAATCTTTTTAATAATTAATGCTAATTTTAATGTGCAAAGAACATTGCGACTAAAAGCTGACTAGAAACAAAATGTTTCTATATTAAGCGGCAAATTATGTTGGAAGTGGAAAGAACCACTTATGATAAATGTTTATTAGCTTCAACTTGGGGGATTTCATATCTGCTATCATGACTTTGAGATTGTTCATATGTGGTTTGAATTGTTGGTACTATGAAAAACATCAAACCCTCGGAGGAAGGATATGAAACCCCCAGTCTGCACAAAACCATAATCTTTCGCAAAGAGATTAATTAGTTTAAAAAAAACTCTTAACTGCAAACCGCAAACATTACGGTTGAATTTTTATTCCCATAAATGGAAGAAAAAGTAAAAGAGAAATTTATGATAGATGACGGAGCAAATTCTTTGTTATGATATATAACGTGACTTCTGTTATAATATATAACATAAACTACCAACATAGATGTATTAAATTGGTATTTTGAGTGTTTTGTTGTTGAAAAAAAAGAGTTATACAAAAAGTTTAGTTTTGTGTTTATTTCATTTTGTATGTCTGCATCTAGTCTAATAACAGGTAATTAGTTCGCATATCTCCACGGTATGTTCCCAAGGAATCTGATCTCCAGATAGCTCAAGAAAAAGAGGTCACATTTGTATCTCTACACATTTTGTTTTCTCTCAATAATTGAGGGCGGCGCGGTCATAAACTTACATCACTCCCCAGTGTTGAGGCGCAGGGTTTGTTGGCACGATCTTTAGCGGTATAAGCGGCGCTATCGGAGAACTTATAAGGTGTAAGTTCGCAGCTTTAAAGTACGATATTAAATTTGAGGTGGTCAATATTTATGACCACAATTAAGCCCAGTCCCTTTCTTTAGAGCCACATAAAAACCTTTATCGCTACAAATGGCACGGTCGGAAATTGGGGGAAAGTTTGCGAACTAATCACGCTATAAACTTTGTAATTTGAATTTAATTATTGGAGAGATACAGACATATAAGTAAAATGATTAACCTTATACCCGCTAAGCTACTACAGGATACCCTTTAAAATATTTCATAGGAGATAATAGCCTCCCCCAAAATAGGTTAAGTAAAAAAATAAATTTATTTCAAACTATTCAAACGCAAAAAAAATGGCAGAGGATTTAGAAGAAAAATTAATGGCGCAAAAGTTGGTCGCGAAAAATATAGAAATAGCAAAGTCTATCCCGGAGTACAACGGTCAATCAGATATTGACGAATTTAATATCCAATTGACCCAGTTTGTAGAACTAACAAAAACAGAGCTAGAAACGTTAGTCGATATGCTTCTACTACGATTAAAAGGCCAGGCCTTAACCTTTCTGAAGCAGATTGAACATACTATAGGTGACGAGGCCAACTTGCCAATAAATACGGTGGACAAATTGTTAAAAGCATTTAAAGATAGATTTATCGAAACCAGTTCCATAAATTATTTAAAACACGGAATGGTATAATTCGACAATTCACAAAATATAAGGGAATATCTTGATAATATACACATTTCAGTAGAGGCAAAATACGAAACAGGTTCTGGACAACTGTATGAAAAAGTCATACTAAATACCTTTTTGCAAGGGCTACCCCCAATAATATATAGAATGGTAATATCCAAAAATATTCAGAAGTTGGATCTTGCAGTTCAGGAGGTAGATCGATTAATCGAAGTCGACACGATGGTCGCAAATCAAAGTAAAGCAAAAATAAATAGCCTAGGCGATTCAAACACGAACCTAATCTTCAAGGGAGATCAGGCGTCTCCCAATTTCTTTTCAAGGGATAACTCCCCAGTACCACAAAGAAATAAAACGCAAGAACCCGCTAGGCAGAAAACAGTACGTTTTCCGTCCATCAAACACTCCAGTTATGAAAATAACCATACAATAATATGATGTTATAATTGCAATCGACCTGGGCACATCGCGAGGGAGTGCCGTTACGTTCCCAATCGCATACCAAGAATTGATGTCGGTAGTACGCAAAATTATGGCAACCATTTGTTCGGCAGAACACATTTTAGCGCCGGTGGTGCACTAGGCTATAGCCAGGGAAGATTGCGCCAATCAGTACCTTACAACGATTACCAACAAAACTTGTATAACCCTCCCCACCAGAGACAAAATAATTATCGGCCAACGGGAAATACAAATTTTTCAAGCAGACGCCAAATAGTTAATTGGCCGACGAGAAATGAAAATTTTTCAAGCCAACGACATTGGCAGTCAGCGCCAGCTGCCGCCACTGACACAAGAAATCCAAACTATAGTAATAATACCAGGCCAAATCGAAAGACAAATCTGAATCAATTAGATATGCCTACGGAATCTCATATGTCTGAATATCCGTTGGAGGTACCGACGCATGAAATAAATCCTCAGGGAAACGTTTCAGGACCTTCAGAAATATAAATTGGACCCAGAGGGTGCCCAGAATAGTTTATAGGTCCAAACCGATAGTAGTACCGTCCTGTAGTGATAGTATTAACAAGTTACCTATATTTAATGATTTTTGTGTAGAGAACGTTTACTTTAAGGCTTTGATTGACAGTGGTGCCACGGTTAACATCATAAACTCATGCGTATTCAATGTGTTGCCTCCCCATATTAGACAACAAAAAAATTTTAATAATCCCAATCTAGCTAGCGTGACAGGGCATAAATTGGATGCAAAAGGTTCAATTCGCCTAAACATAAAAAGGGATAATAGAACATTTCCGACAAATTTTATAATCTACGATAATTTTCTCTATGAAGTAATTATAGGTGCAAATATTTTAAGGTGTAATAGAGAACTATTAGACGTAACGAACGAAAGGCTTTTCTACCCGGCTAAGGTAGGGGAAGAAATTTCTACCTTAAGTAATCGTAACAGAGACTACGAAAACAACCTAACAGTAAATAAAATTTCTGGCGGTATAATGTCGCAATCTTTTGAACCTCATGTCTCGCAAGGAGGAAAAGGAATAGTCAGAAATTTGTTCAATTATTCTGAGAGACATTGCAGAAACGAAGTAAATTTAAATAATAAGGGTATTGAATCTGCGAAAATAAAAATAGGAGATATGCAACAGTACAGGTCAAACGAAATCAAGAAAATAGCAGAATTATGGAAAAACATAGTAAAACCCAACGTGACGCCGCAATGGCGCAGCATAGCGCCAGTATGAATCTAATAAACAATAAAAATAAAGAGAAATATTAGAGATTCGCGATAAGGAAAATAAAACGTTTTTATAGAAGGTGTTGTCGTAGAAACTTCAAAAAATACTCATTCGATTGGAAATTCAAAGAGCTAGTGCCCTTTTTAATACTTGACTTGAATTGACTTGACTTTATTTAACAAAAACATATACATAAATTTTATACAAAGAAGAGAGGAATCTCGTAATGTCTCCTTTATCAAACAATAGGGAAAAAAATACACTTCCCGCTAACATAACATCATAAATAAAAGAAAATTTTATAATAAAATACCACTATTTAAATTAAACTTAAATAACAAATGAGAAAAAAAAAAAAAAAAATAAAAATAAAAAACATACATAACTTAACTATCGACACACGGAGATAGGGATGGGATTTACTTAATAATTTATAAATAAATCAATAATTCAATCAATCCCCGCTACTGTAGCCTGAAAGGACCATCTTTTTCAATTTCTTTATATATATATATATTGATGGTGATTCAATTACTAATTCAAATAACTTATATTTATTCGCAATATGAGGAAGTTTATATCTTAAACTTAGTCTGGATCTCTCTATTTTAACAAACGGGAAAAGAAACTTAATCCTAGCTCTTGATAAAAGGCCATGTTTATTTTCAACCAAAAGTTTCATACTATTGAAAAAATGATCTTCATTTTGGTTTTTCAAAAACCATATGCCCAAATTAAGGTGAAAAATTTGTTGTAAACCCAGAATATCAAGAAATAGAAAAGATGTTTTAATTTCAGATAATTCCTCTGTCTTCCTAGGGTGTGCTAAAACATGGTCCAGAATTCTTATTGATTTATTTTGAACAATTTGGAGTCCTCGTAAATTTGAAGGGAAATTCAGAATCCAAAAAGTCGAACAATGCTGGAAGTAACAATCAATTAATGAAAAATATAAAGTTCTAATGATTTGGTATGGAAACAGAAACTTTAATCTATGCAAACAACCGATATTCCTGGACACTGTTGCTTTAAATTTACTAATATGCGTCTTAAACGACAGAGTTGAATCGATATAAAAACCTAAATATCTAAATAAATCCACTCTTTTTATGGAGGAAGCTCCAATATTAATAATTTGAAATGACACACGCTTCACTGACCTCGAACTTCTCCCAAAAACCATAAATTCCGACTTCTCTAAATTAGGTATTAATCGGTTATCATGAAACCAAGAGTATACATTCAAAGCAACAGTCTCCAAGGACAATCGTAGGTCCTCCTCGTTGCCCGCCCTCAAACTAATTGCTGTATCATCCGCAAACAATATTGGTAACTCATCATCTGAGGGCATGCAATTTGGAAGATCATTTACATAAATCAAAAAAAACATCGGCCCCAATACAGATCCCTGCGGTACCCTTATATTTTCTAACGGGAAAATATGAAATGATTCTTCACAAACTTGGACTTTAAAACTTCTTTCAGATAAATACGATCTCATTAAATCCAGAGCTATTCCACCGATTCCTATATTTTCCAGCATATCAAAAAGAATTGCATGATCTATTGTATCAAAAGCTTTTTTTATGTCAAAAAATATGGTTGCCGCCATATAACTATCATCCATAGCCTCTGATAAGAAATGATGTAAAGCAGCTGCTGCTTGCTCTGTTGATCTACCACCCAAAAAACCAAAATGATTAGGAGAAAAAAACTTATTCTTTACCAGAAATGAAATATATCTACTTTTTATTATCTTTTCAAAAACTATAGAAACAGGTGATAAAATAGTAATTGGCCTATTATTGTTTGTGTTATCTTTATCACCTTTTTTAAACAAGGGTAAAATTTTAGCTACTTTAAGACAAACTGGGAAATATCCATTTTGTATACAAGAATAAGAATCATATAACAGTGGCTGAAAAAGTCCACCAGCTAATTCTTTAAACAGAGAAGTCGATATGACATCACATCCTGCCCAAAATCCATTTTTCAAACTAGTAACTGCTTTTTGGTATTCCGAGAACCGGATAGGGCACATAAATATAGTCTTATCTACTTTATTTGGTAAATATTTTCTATGATTATTTGTTCCAGCAGAGATTTGATCCACCAGACCATGTCCAACTTTTCTAAAATGGTCAGCAAATGCTTCCACCATCCCTCTCTCATCAGTTATCTTGACTCCTTCATGACTTGTAATGCGAGATGGAATATTTCTTGTTTTAACATTATTCATTTTTTCATTTATTAATTTCCATGTTTCCCGAGGTGAATCACATTTGCGAAATTCATTTTGATACTACTTTGCTTCCGCTTCTCTGAGAAAAAGAGTTAACCGATTTTTATATTTTTTAAAATTTTCAATATTAATTTCATTTGGGTACTGCATCTTCACCTTATACAATCTATTTTTTTTCTTTTATACTCTTTAACAGGCTTTCAGTAACCCATGGTTTACGAGGCAAATCTTTACTCTTTCTTAATACCATAGGACATACTTGGTCAAATATTTGGTTAAATTTACTATAAAATAAAACTATTGACTGATTCGAGTCTTCTACATTTAGGACATCATTCCAATCTATATCTCCTATTTTTACTTTCATCTCATCTATCTTTTTTTGGTTAATTATCCTTTTATAACTTTTATTTGGTCTCTTTTCACGTTCCACTCCTGATCCAGAGAAGTCAGAAACAACAACACAATGATCATATGTATCATTCAAAATAATATGGGTATCAAGGCAATTTTCAGATGTAAAAATGTTATCAATAAGAGTTGCATGGTTATCACAGATTCTTGATGGTAGTAAACAAGTAGGTGACAAACCATGTAAAAAAGAAATATTCAAAAATTATAATCCCTTATTCGATGTCGAAACATACGTCGCATTAAATCAATATTAGAATCCCCCATTACATAAAGTGGATGGTGTTGCTGGGTGAGGGAATCTAACAACGACTCATATTGACTTAAAAACTCTTGAATACTAGACGATGGTGGCAGATATACTACAATTACCAAAAAAGTATTTCTTCCATCATTCACTTCAACTACACAACTCTCAAATAGCATTTCAACATTCCATGTTGAGAAACCATGGATTCAGTACGTAAAGAAGATGGAATATCATCTCGTATAAAAATACCAGCTCCTCCTCTCTTATTCTGTTTTGGACTAGCATCAAAAAACTTCTAATTTTTATAATGTTGGAATGTATTATTTCTATCAAGAAATGTTTCACAAATTCCTAACACATCTGTTGACGACCCTTTAAGAAAATCATGCAAAAAATTTAAGCTGCTATTTAATCCTCTACAATTCCAAAATGACAGTCGTTTAAATTGATTATTTAAAGGTGGTATATCATGAAAAAATAAATATTTATTTTTAGGTGCATTATAATAATATGGCAAATATTTATATTGTGACGAAAACCTATGAAAAAATTTATTAATATCAAGAGGATCGATTTCAAGTTCCTCCAACCTACCAGCAGGAATTTCTACAAAACTGAACTCATCCATAATCCAAACTCAACAAAAACTTCGCATCCCATCTCCGTTAGCCGATATAAATAAAATAAAAAAAATAAAGAAAAAAAAATAAAAGGCAACAAAAAATTTCGAAAATAAAAAATAAGAACAAAAAAGTAATGCATAAACAATATTTGACATCATACTCACTCTAACCATTATCCTTAATCACCCGAAGGCGAGCGCAATTTAATCACGGATACCTGAGCTAAATCACAACTAAATACAATCATGAATCCATTCAAACATACTAAAAAATCACTTTAATCCACTTCCGATACATTTTTTATGCATTTGACTTATACGACATTATACCATTTAAGCTTCACTTTTTGCTCATTCTCAATCAAGCATAATACCGGTGGGACGACTGGGGGGATCCAAGCACTGACTCTCTTTTTCCCTCAATTCTTTCTGTTTGACTTTCAAGCAGTTACGAATGTCACGAACACCTTTTGTCACATCATCTGTTACATAGACATAGGGAGATTCATTTCCGGCTACTCTTCTGAACGGGTTTTCAACCAATTTCTTGTTTCCCTGAAGGATACAGAATTTGTCCTTATCATCCTTGAGCTGGATTTTGATAAATCGATCCGTAAACTCAAGTAGTTCAAATTGGGTGTTAATCCCAAGATGTTGGGAAAGTAAAGCGTTAACATGCTCCTTAGCTTTTGACTTAGATTCACCTTTATGTTCACCTAATATTCCATAGAATAATATTCCTTCTTCTATCCATGTTTTCTACCACAAGGACTCTCGTAGCTAACTCACCAAAACCGGGTTCCTTTGCAATTTGTTTACGTAGTGCCGATATTTCCTGCTTAATACTGGATAACTCATTTTCGTGGGTCACTTTTGCTAATTCCAAATCTTCAACACGAGACATTAGGGACGCTAAACCAGACTTAATGTCGCTGATTTCCCTTTTTATTTCCGAAATATCATTCTTAGTTTCTTCGACGATTGCAAGGATTTTATCCAACTGTGAAAAATTATCAGTCGATTCCGTGGACCCTCTAGACTCGTCCAAATCGCTTTGTCTTGATCGCTTTCCACTTTTCTTAACCATATTGGAATCCAATAATGTTTATAATTTTCAAATAGCTCGATAAACGAATGACCAAGATAATTCACTAGGCACTTCACTTATCAACTTATCAAATAATTTTTTGTATTGTTCTCTATCCAATAATGTTTATAATTTTCAAATAGATCGATAAGCGAACGCCCGAGATATTTCACAGCAAATTTTACACAGCGCTCGCACAGGGATGTTACTACTCCGGGTGCATTGAATGAACTGACTCCGGGTGCATTGAATGAACTGACTCCGGGTGCATTGAATGAACTGAAATACTCAAAAGTGATTGGAGGGCAACGAGCCCCCCACCACGCCAATCATATTCCCAACCACCTCAAATCAAAATTTTGAGTTCGCCGTTTTGTTTAGCGGAAGTTGATTTCCAGACAGAAAATATGTTTTTGAGGAGGTCACTCTCACAGAGCCCTCAAGGCACGGGTTTTAAGTTATGCCCTGGGGGCATATAAGGTTTTTATAGAAGGCGTTGTCTTAGAAACTTCAAAACAGGCTCATTCGATTGGAAATTCAAAGGGCTAGTGCCCTATTTAATAGTCGAAAGTGATTGAAAGGCAACTAGTCCCTCCCCACGCCCATCATTCCCCCAAACACATCCAATAACAATTTTAAGATAGCCATTTTGTTCAGCGTAGTTGATTTCCAGATAGATATTAGTTTTTTGAGGAGGACACTTCCCCACAACCCTCAGGGCAAGGGTTTTAAGTTATGCCCTGGGGGCATATAAGGTTTTATAGAAGGCGTAGTCGTAGAAACTTCAAAAGGGCTCATTCAATTAGAAATTGAAAGGGCTAGTGGCTTTTTTAATAGTTGAAAGTGATTAGATAGCGCCCCTCTGACGCCCACCATTTTCCCAAACACATCAAATTAAAATTTTGAGATATCCATTTCGTTCAAAGTAGTTGAAAGTTCTGGAAATTAGGTCTTTTAGGATGATAACCCCCTCAGAGCCCTCAGTGCAAGGGTTGTAAGTTATGCCCTGGGGCATATAAAGTTTTTAATGAAAGCCTTGTCGTAGAAACATCGAAAGAGCTCATTCAATTGGAATTTGAAATGGCTAGTGCCTTTTTAATAGTTGAAAGTGATTGGAAAGCGACTCCTCTCACGCCCACCATTTTCCAAAACACATCCAATCAAAATTTTGAGATATCCATTTTTTTCAACAAAGTTGAACGTTCTGGAAATTAGGTCTTTTAGGATGATAACCCCCTCAGAACCCTCAGTGCAAGGGTTCTAAGTTATGCCCTGGGGGCATATAAGGTTTATATAGAAAGTTGTTGTATAAATCATAGGCAGCGCGATCGCGCTGCCTAAGTAAAGAACGGGGAGACTCGACAAAGAGACAAGAAACGGTGACTAAGGGAAAGAGGAGGACACTCCCCCACAACCCTCAGGGCAAGGGTTTTAAGTTATGCCGTGGGGTCATATAAGAACGATGTTGGCACATTGTATTATTTATTAATTTTTTTCTTTTAGAGCAGGGCACTTCGTATCAAAGAGGTTTTCGTAGAAACCTCGAAAACCGCTCTTTCAATTGAAAATTGGAGTGTCTTATGCCCTTTTTAATAATAGAAAGTGATTTGAAGGCGAATCACACCCCATCAACGCCCACCATTTCCCAAGGCGCAGCTATTCAAAATTTTGAGATAGCTATTTTTTTCAGCGTAGTTGATTTCTAGATAGAAATTATGTTTTTGACGAAAGTCCCCCAAAGCCCTTAGGGCAAGGGTTGTAAGTTATGCCCTGGGGGCATATAAGGTTTTTATAGAAGGCGTTGTCGTAGAAACTTTTAAAAAGGCTCATTAGATTGGAAATTCAATGGTATTGTGGCCTTTTTAATAGTCGAAAGTGATTAGAGGGCAACTAACCCGCCTCTCACGCCCACCTTTTCCCCAAACACATCTAATCAAAACTTTGAGATGGCCATTTTATTCAACGTAAATTTAAGTTCTGGAAATTAGGTCTTTGAGGATGACAACTCCCCCACAGCCCTCAGGGCAAGGGTTGTAAATTATGCCCTGGGGGCGTATAAGGTTTTTATTGAATGCGTAGAAACTTCAAAAGGCTGGCAAAAACACAGGCTTTTTTTTGTGCCAAGTAATTACCTCTTAAACATAATATATATATGTATATATATATATATATATATATATATATATATATATATATATATATATATATATATATATATATATATATATATATATATATATATATATATATATATATATATATATATATATATATATATATATATATATATATATATATATATATATATATATATATATATATATATATATATATAATTCATATTAGTAATGTATTAATTGTTATATGTAACAATTTGAGTTTTATTCCTGTCTCTGATATATGAAATTTTTCTTCACAGACAAAGTTTTTTTTTGGCATCAATTAACACCAAATGTTTGACACCCCATTTGATTTGACACAATCTATGTACACAATCTAATTCTCCAAAACCAGTTCAATGGTCCTAGAGGACCAAAAGTTGACAACATTTGATAAAGACCATACTATGAACCGATACCTTGTAAATATGCCAAATTGTGGGAATTTTGCTACAAATTCAAAGACTATAAAGTGAGAGCATATCAATTGTATATTTAGGCCTTTAAGGGAAAGACGCACTTGCCCCAATCAAATGAACCGAATTTATTTGCAAATCTGTTGTTTATAAAAATCAAAAAATTTATCTGTTATTATTAATCATAAAAGTAACATCATATCGTTATTTAGAAATGTGTTTCAATTTCTTACCAAAACGATCCAGAACTTAAAAGATAAAGAAAATCCGAATAATATATTCCTTCACATTCTGTCAGAGCTCATCTAATAAACTGTATTTTATTATAAAAAAACATTAATCTTATTTTGGTTAAAAACTTGGACATTTATCTAACATAGTTTTTGCTTTTATCAAAAGGTTGATCATCACATAGAAAACATAGAATATGTAAATAATTAAACATGTATTCTTCTAAAATGGTATAAATAATAAAAAAGGAAGCCATCGGTGCACAGATGCACACGATCCAAAAAACAACAGCTTTAAAAAAAGAGAAGACATCGGTACACAGACATGCGGAAGATCCAAACAAAAAAAGTAACCAAAAGGAGGACACAAGAATAGATTACAACAGTTAGAAATAACTATGAATTTTTTTTAACATTTTATTTTTTGCTACAAAAGAAGATGATCCTAAAACATAACGACTACTTGTTAAGACTAGTTCAAGTGTTTGAATCAAAATTTGCCTTTAAAGCTAAAATTAAAGAACCGAGACGGCTCTTCTTAAGGAAAGTAGTACTATAGTAACCTGACAAATTAAGTTTTAAGAAATTGATTTTAATAGAAGCATTTAAAAATACAACAACACAAATTATAAGTTATAAGGAAGTTCGGAAACTAGGGGGTTCTAGATAAAAAGTTTTGAAATTGGCCACCCAACTAAGTACTGACGGAATGGCTGTGGAGATACGGGAATTTTGTAATACCACTTCCTTGTTTTAAAACACGACGTGTGGTTGGGGCATGAAGTATATATGCCAGCTTTTGCGATAAGGCGTGGTAATCTCTCTGAATTATTTTGTATGACCTCTGGATTTTTGGATTGTTTTGGGAATTGTAAGTGTATATGATTTAATTATTAATTGTATTTTATGATTATAATTATTAGTTTATGATTATGCCAATAAACCGAGTGCTGTACTATTGTCTCCTTTAGTGCTTAATAAAAGTTATTATAATATATCAAACCTCGCTACAACGTTATTTTAGTCTCTCGATGAACTCCCAGTCGGTACGCCCAAGATAATTAGTCAGGCCAAGGCCTAAGGCAAGCTACCAAAGTTTACTTACTTTAGGGCTGTAATTATACCCCCTATAAAGAGCGAAATAACGTATCAACTATAACCTTACTTTACAATCACCATAATATTACTTTACTACACATTCGTAATTTTATAGATGCCGCACTGAGAGTTATTGTGCCAAAATTAATCAAATGGCCTACCAGCTTGGAACAATTAATGGTAAAAGAAAAGGAATTTGACGAACTTTTGGGATTTCCCATGACTGTTGTGGCTATAGACGTTTTCCATGTCCCTTTCCACCCTCCACAATTTCAAGGGCTGGTATAGCGCGAATATGCTTGTGATATCGGATGCCGAGTACCAATGTTTGTCTGCTAAAGCAGGCATACCAGGTAGATGTAGTGATGCTGGTGCATTTATGTCCACCAGTATTTACCAAAAAGCTATGAATGGCACTGTCTTTCCTAGTTATTCAAGGTCTTTGAATGGTGGCAACAATCCATTTTCTCTTCTTGGGAATGGGGCTTTTAGACTAGAGGCTAGGATGTTGAAGCCTTCTAGAAGGCAGTCAACTGAGCCAGAAAGAATCCTTTTCAATAAAAGGTAAGCTTTTCACATTTTCTCTTGGCTCCTAAGCTTTCATCCAAAGATTAGAATCTACTTCTTGAGCTTTCATTAGCAGACCAATTCATGTCTGCTTTCTTTAAACATTTTTGTTTGTTAAAAACTTCACAGGTTAAATTAATAAAATATGTATTCATTAATTTTTCAGCATAATTAAAAACAATGTGTCTTGGAATAAAATTACCATATTTAACTGTTTATTTACTGAGCAATACATACTCTAACTCTAGGTTCACACAGAAGCAGTTGCTGCGATAGGCAATATTCGTCAATTGCACCGATGTGCAATTTTAGTCGCCGTTATGTTCACACAGGATTTTTACGTCGTCCAACTTTTACCCGCAAAATATTCAAAATTAAAAGAGCGTGGTTGAAATGGATCAGAATGATGTTTTACTTCTTTCCCTTGCTGTGAGAAGGCGAAAGAAGAAGAGAAATACAGTGAGTTGAACACTACTTTTTCTTGCTGATAAAAACCAAGACTTTGCTGTGCTCATATCAGTTTTGTGTAGGGCATAAACAATAGTAGGCAACAATGCTCAGGTGCACCCTACACTTGGAGGGTGTTCCAGGTAAACATTGCAATCTACTTTGTATTAATTTCAAGGTGAACATGTAGACGAGCTACCCTTCAGCATAAGGGCATAAAATTTCTCAGTTATGTGTTGATTTTTGGTGACTTAATTTAATATGTATTTTTCAGCATACTCAATTTAGTCATCCCACTAGGACATTGAAATCTATTCTCATTTAGCTGCTCACATAGACTGCATATTTCCGAAGGGTAGCTCGTCTACATGTTTACCAATTTCAAAGTAACTACACACTTGGAACTTTTCAGTAACCATTGCTGCTTTCAGCCTCCATTACTTGCGCTGTCTGCTGATGATTGTGCACAAGTTACTTCACTAGTTCGAGTTCCCCTTCAGCATGAGGCCATAAAATTTCTCAATGATGTTTTGATTTTGTGTAAGTTCACTTAATCCATATTGATTAGCATACTCCATTTAGTTGCTCACAGCTACCCGCATATTTCAGATGGGGAACTTGTCTACATGTCTACCGATGCTTGTTGACCATGTTTTGATAAAGTTACTAAAGAAGTAACTACAAAGTTACTTTTCAATTTTTCCTGCTGTTACTTCTCTGTCACCTGGAATTAATAAGTTACTTTTTTTAACTTCTCTTAATTTTTAATTGGACCTGTTCTCTTGAACTAGACAAGAATATATAAGGGGAGTAGTACTGCTACCTCATGAAGACAATGGTAACCATGCAGTTCCTAAAATTTGACAAAAAATTGGATTTAAACTCTCCAAGCAGCAATTTGCGTTGATGAATAACATGGTGGTTGGATGAATAACACGGTAGCTGCTCTTTGTGCTGACTTTGCCAAAGGTCACTCTATGCTGCATAATATGCAGAGGGGTTTTTCGTCAATGTGTATTGCTGGCTGGAGACTTTCCACCTGATGTTTTTGAAATTTTAGCAATATTGTATGAAGCAGGCAGTAGTAATTTGTCCCTTATATATTCCTGATCCCAGATAAGTTTAATAAGGTTAGAGAGGCCAAAGGCAACAACAAATGGCTGGAGGCAAAGCTGTAGGCTGCAAGCTAGGATCCCAAAACGGTCAAAAACTGGAATTTCATGAGTGCACCTGATCTTCTTAAACTTTTTACTATAGTATACCCCATGGCAATGGTAGAGGTAAAGCTACCAAAAATCTTTGAAGTTTTGGATCATCTGATAGAGAAACTGCTCAAGGAATCTTGCTGACCTCACCTCTGTCAATTCTACAGGACTCACTATAGTAGGAAAAGTAAAAACGTCCAAACATAGCCTAAAAGTCAACACCGACTAGTTTTCACACTTAATCTGTGGGATTTTAAGCCAAAAATAAAGGGGGGGGCTCATATCCACCAAGAAAGCTTTTATATGTCCATTTTTTGCCAAATAACTGAGTTAATTTTTGGTAAAAACTCATTTCTCAAAAATCAAGTTTTTCATTACAATACCAACTTTCGGTAAATTGTTTTGGCATTTTTGGAAATTTCAGAAAATCCAGAAAAATGAATTTATGCTAAAACACTGACTTGGTCTTTTCTTTTCAGCAAACAACTTCAAGTGGACCACAAAGAAGCTGTTGGATCAGACCAGTGCTAATACAAAGAGAAAAATCAAGTGGTCATGCTACTCTTGTCAAGTCACTTCAACAAAATGATGAGTGCTGGTTTTTTGACTATATGAGGATGAGTCCCCAGAAGTTCCAGGAACTACTATCAATGGTTGAATCCCTTATCTCTAAACAAGATACGAACTGGCGAAGATGCATTAGTGCCAGCGAGCGTCTTTCACTGACAATGAGGCACCTATCTACAGGGGAAAGTAGAAGGTCTCTGTCATTTGCATACTTTACAGGACGATCAACAGTGACCCAAATAATTGAAGAAACTATTGCAGCTATTTCAGAAATACTGCAACCCCGAGTGTTGCAATCACCAACCAAAAAAAGCGACACAGAAATTCCAAAAGAATTTGAAGCTAGATGGAATTTTCCTAACTGCGTGGGATCTATTGATGGAAAGCACATACGAATTAAGTGTCCTGAAGCATAAGGCTCATATTATTTTAATTACAAAGGATTTTTTTAGCATAGTATTACTCGCAGTTGCTGATGCTCAATACAGGTTAACACTTGTGAACATCGGAGCAGAAGGGAGCTCTAGTGATGCTGGTGTTTTTTCAAGGTCAGAGTTTGGGAAAGCTATTCTCAGTGGCACCCTAGAACTACTACTTTTAAAACCAATACCTGATGGCATAGGCTTTCAAGAGCTCGGATGTGTGTGGAGAATGCTTTTGGAATTTTAGCAGCACGATGGAGAGTATTTCATAGCCCGATATTTGCCAAGCTGAGTACTATTCGTAACACAGTAAAAACTTGTGTGTGTTTGCACAACTTTCTGATGGCTGAAAAGACCAGCAGTTATTGTCCAAGGAACTATGGTGATAGAATAGAGGGCAAGGTGAAATGCTCCCCGGGCAATGGAGATCTGAAGCCCGAGATGTGTGGAAAGAGAGGATCAGCCGTCAGAGTGCTAACAACTACACAGAGCTTGCAGCAGAAGTGCGCTCAAGTTTTGCAAAGTATTTTTCCTCTGCCACTGGTAAGCTGTCCTGGCAAGATAGGTACTTATTTGGTGGAGATTAAACTTACAGTTCAGTGACCTATACTGTTCTTTTTTGATACGGCTCTTTGTGGTATCTTAATTTTTTTGGTAGGCGATAAATTCAATTTCTTGATCATTTTCTATCAGCTAGAGGGCAAGAGACCAGGTGGTACTGACTACTTGGAACAAATTAGAGAGAAGCCAACCTTCCTATCTCTTCCATGCTGCGACGAAAGTCCTAGCAGCCCCTAGTAACCGAGAGGCAGTTAGTACTAACCTCCACTTAGTACGAAACTGCAAGTACAAATTCCTATTGCTTGATAGAGCAGAACTATTGTCTGGCTTTTCTAATCTTTTCTGCAACAAGAGCCGCTGGCCAGCTAGATGTTTTTACCTGGACTTAACAGCAACCAAAATATACTGAGTTTGGCTTCTCTCTATTCTATATTCTTTGCACTAGACTTATACTAGGTTTTAAAATTCAGCTTAGTATTCAATTATATACTTTACTAAACATAAATATATGTATAAAAAAAATGAGAGAAAAAACTGGAGCTCCTTCACGGCTGCAAGTGGCCAGAACTAATGTTGTAAAGCAGCTCATGGATTTTGAACATGGCAAAGTCTCTAGCTGCTGTATCCATTTCAGAAAGTTTTTTCGCGACTATTCGTCCAAAGCAAGTCGCAAGAGTATCATCTTCTTTCTTTGTATTTAAGTATTCAATAATACTACGATCTAGGTAGTCAGTTTCTTGATTTCCTCCACCTTTCACTTTCTTATCACTCTTTTTACGGTTTGACACAGGAGAATTGGCACGTTTTGACGATTGAGGCATTTCCACTGGGACTTCAACCTCAGCTTTCACAATGGAATTAACATTTTGGTTGGTATCTGTTTCTTCTAATATTAAACATACGGGACCCAAAGTCATGGAACAAGATGTATCCTCAACTAGAGGACTCTTGAGCATCTCTCCATTTCCACCATCAGGGATAGTTAGGACATAAGTAGCACTGGCACTAGCGTCGTCCTTGTAATTAGAATCTGTCTCGCAGTTCTCAAATGCTTTCTCAAGGAACTGTAAAAGCTTGAACCATTTCCATGGCTTTTTGTCTTTTGCTCCTCCTCCACTTTTCCAAGCTTTCTTCTCCCTCATAAAGGTGGTTCGCAAATTCTTTCACTTGTCCTTGCATGCTGCAACTGCAATGAAAAAAAAATATGTAATGTTTTTAAATAAAATTCTATAAATTACAGCAATACAGCCCCCTTTAGCAAAACTATACCATTTTTTTTTAGTTGCTATTCTCAAAAAAAGTTTTATCTCCTCCCCCTTTATTTTGGCTCAAAATGCCCCTGCTAGAGAACCCTAGCAATTGCTGAAGCAAAGAAGTTTCTTTAAGATGCAAAGGTGCCTGATGAAAGTGTTTATATTGCATGAGAATTCTGGCTACCCCTCTGGATAGATTCCACTTGTAATTGGAAACCCCTTATACCACTGAACTACTGTTTGCATTTTAAAATCCAAACAGATTCCGAAAAAGGTTACAAGATATAAAAGAGAAAATTATAGGATTATACAAATAGCATAATCATTTGCCCTCTAATTAGGGGCAAGAAACTTCCAAAGTTAATATAATAGCCCTAACATAAGTCTATTTAACATAAGATTATATGTACAACGTAAGTGCTGTAGCAAGGCAGTAATATAAGAGAAAAAATTCTTCAGTTTCAGACCAAATGCAACTTTGTGTAGGTACCAGTGCACAAACACAAAGTCTAGAGAGTTTTGGGTAGACATTTATTTCACCAAAAGCAACCTTTAGCAAAGCTTTTTTTGTAGAATTTTGACATTTTTGATAATTTTTGGCAGTTTTTTGGTAGTTTAGGTAAAATATGGTGCTACCTTTGTGATTTTTTATAAATTTGGTCCCATAAAAGGAGTGAGGAAGGAGTGTAGCTTCCAAACCCCCCTTAAAGATGCCCCTGTTTCCTTTTTGTCAGTCAAGTTAATAGCCTACATGGCTAAATTTTAAGCAGATCTAGCAAATTTAGCTGATTATCCTCACAGCTCAATATTTATTTTTCTCCTATAAAGCAGTTCTAGGAAAGGAATAAATGAAAACTATGGCAACTACGTGGTGGTGAAATTAAATTCCTATGGCTCAATAAATATGAGAAAAGAGTAGTGTTTCCATATTTTGGGACTGCAGTCGATAGTTTAGTGTCTAGGTACTATCCAGGAATTATGGATTGTTAACATCGTCTGGGTCACCTTACAACATACACCTTATTACACCCAAACAAGTCAAAGAACACATAAAAAATTTTATGAAGCTAACATTTTATTCAATTTGACCATCAAATGTGCTTGTGATGCACCAATGCAACCAAATGAAACATTCTGAATGGTCCTTCGTATGAGAAAATGGAATCCAGATCTTTTTTTTTCGTAACATAGCTCAGGCCAGGCTTAGGCTCCGTTCACATTGCTGTAATAAAGTTTATACGGTAATGGTGCTGGTTAGCTACCCCTTATAAAAAAGACTTTTTTCTTACTGCATATTATTCAGTCAATTGGGCTGTAATGTTGCAGAGATACGTCCCAGTGGAAGCAGTATATTAACGACTCACTTCTTACTGTATATCCTGGTTCTACTGGGCAGTACCTCTGCACTCTATACTGCAGGGGTAGTTAATCTGCACCTTTACCATGTAATACGATGAGTAAGAAAAATAATGTAATAGACCTCGGTTCTATTTTTTCTTGTTATGACTGATCAGAATGCTTAATTGGTTGTCAGCACATCAAGAACAAATAGGCTAGGTTATGGTTGTCTATATCAACAAAATAGAAGGAACCCCTATGGTAAAAGTGCAGAGATACTGTCCAATAGAGCAGGATGTACAGTAAAAAATAGGTTGTTAATATCCTGCTTCTACTCAGAAGCACCTAGGCCTAGGCTCCTTTAGCCCAATAGACTGAATAATAAACAGTAGGAAAAAAGTGATTTTATCAGGCGTCTCTGCAACTTTACAGAGAGAGGGGTCTCTGCAACGACTCACTTCTTACTGTATATCCTGGTTCTACTGGGCAGTACCTCTGCACTCTATACTGTAGGGGTAGCTAATCTGCACCTTTACCATGTAATAAGATGAGTAAGAAAAATAAGGTAATAGACCTCGGTTCTGTTTTTTCTTGTTAGGACTGAACAGAATGCTTAATTGGTTGTCAGCACATAAAGAACAAATAGCCTAGGTTATGGTTGTCTAAATTAACAAAATAAAAGGAACCCCTATGGTAAAAGTGCAGAGATACTGCCCAATAGAACAGGATGTACAGTAAGAAATAGGTTGTTAATATCCTGCTTCTACTCAGAAGCACCTAGGCCTATGCTCCTTTAGCCCAATAGACTGAATAATAAACAGTAGGGAAAAAGTGATTTTATCAGGCGTCTCTGCAACTTTACAGAGAGAGGGGTCTCTGCAACGACTCACTTCTTACTGTATATCCTGGTTCTACTGGGCAGTACCTCTGCACTCTATACTGTAGGGGTAGCTAATCTGCACCTTTACCATGTAATAAGATGAGTAAGAAAAATAAGGTAATAGACCTCAGTTCTGTTTTTTCTTGTTAGGACTGAACAGAATGCTTAATTGGTTGTCAGCACATCAAGAACAAATAGCCTAGGTTATGGTTGTCTAAATTAACAAAATAGAAGGAACCCCTATGGTGAAAGTGCAGAGATACTGCCCAATAGAACAGGATGTACAGTAAGAAATAAGTTGTTAATATCCTGCTTCTACTCAGAAGCACCTAGGCCTATGCACCTTTAGCCCAATAGACTGAATAATAAACAGTAGGAAAAAAGTGATTTTATCAGGGGTCTCTGCAACTTTACTGTGCCATATTACATGCCTTTCTTGCAACTGCAGTAACAAAAAAAGGTGGACCCACACTGACATAGGCTAATGGTTCTCACCTGGTAATCCTGTCGCTCTAGACTCCTGCTCCCATACTTTCAGGACCAAAACTGCATTTTTATGTCCCTTTTCCTTCTTTTCATAAATAATTTTATTAAACTGGACAGCCATAATTAACTTTTCAGTTTGATCGTTTTTATTTGTTTCTCCCATCGTTGCTGTTGTTTTGAAAAAATTGCTCGAAAAATCGCTCAGTTGCCCGATAAAAGTTGGATTTTTTCAACTCTGGGTAGTTGCTTGACGAAGCAACTAAAATTGCCAAAGTTGGCAACTAAATTGCGGCGACAGGCAAATTTCGCTCCTGTGTGAACCTATAGTAATTGTTGAATTCCAGGTTTTAATAATTTTTATTCTGGTATGAAAAAAACAAAGCTGCTAAACTTGTTGTTAAGCATAAATAACAAAGGCCTATCTTGTTCTTGTCACTGTGAACAGAGTAGGGCAAAAATATAGCGGATTTAATGTCCATGTTTTCTCTAAAGCAAGTAATTTTGCTTGTTTTTTTTTAAATAATTTTCTTAGAATAGTATGTTCAGATTCAATCAAATATTTCTCAGCTTAGTATAGCTACACAGCTTAAACACTAAACTACGGTAATAAACTTAAATGAATGTTAGAATTCCAAGTTCTAAAGATAACCATTTCCATAAAAATAAAAACTCAATATTGATAACGATAATGGTTATTGTTCTAAAGGTCATAGGACAATGACAATACAAACTAAAAAATTTAATTATAATAAAATTATGTTATGGATATGGCTTCAAAAATGAAATATCTAACGTTTATGTTCTCTGTTCAAGTTTTGGCATGCTATCTTTCTTCTCTCCAATAGTTTTACATAAAGTTTTTGGTGAATTTAAGATTGGATAATTACTGATTGGATAGTTCACTAACGCTGGTCGGAGAAACGTCAAATTAGAATTTCTCAAACAATACATTTCCTGAAAGCGAGCCCCAAGTGATAGCTGGTTCTATTACCATACAGGGGTCCTCGCGAGTATGTATCACTTTATGTTTTTTTGAAAATTTTTAAAGCCATAGTTGAATTATAGTCAAGAATTATGGCACTCACGAGACAATATTTTGATGACCGAATGGACGAAGTCCTGCAGAAATTCGCAAATCTCCAGCAGTAAGATAAACTTCTACGGTCGGAAAACTGGTCGCTCAGATCCGAGCTTTTAAGAGTTAAATCGACCGCTCTTTGGTCAGAACTATACTCGAGAAGAAACAATTTTGTTATCCACGGTCTAGAATCTTCAGATGGCGAAGATCTCCGTCAGAAAGTAGTTGGCTTCTTCAAATAAAAACTCGGAATAGCTACCGCAAACGAGATACGGATGAATGTGGTATACAGAATTTCAAAAAAACCGTCAAATGCCGAGTAGTCTGGCTCTAGCGGTCCTAAACTGAGAAACAGCGCGGAACGAAAAAAGTCCGCTCATCCGATTTTCGCTAGCCTTGAAAATTTTGATCGGTCAGAAATAATGAAAGAGTGTGGTAAACTAAAAAAACAGTTTTAGCGTATCTGTTGACTTGCCAGCTGATCTCGAGAAACGACGCAAAGAACTTTTATCACTTGGTTATAAGCTACGAAATTCAAAAATAGCGAGTGAGAAAATAGTGGAAACGCGTCTGATCCAAAAAGGGATCAAACTTTGGTTAGAAACCAAGAAATCAAAGACGGCTCAGTGGATGAAGTTTCCAGACGAATGCTACGATCTGCTCAAGCTTCCCCGCGCTGGCTCGGACGATGCGAATGATTCTAATTCGGACGCTTAGAATTTTTCTTTTTTTTTTTAATACTTTGTGAGGTTTGTGGGGTAGCTATAATAATGAAAGTAATTAGGAGTGAATATTGGTAAAATTAGAGCAGTAAAATTGATGAAAAATTTAAATTTAAAAAGTATTATAACTGTGCCATGAGAGAGTGTTTATGTGTTATTCGCCGCTTGCATATTCTTGATTTCTGTTTATCCAATGAAATGTTTTTCCTTTTCGTGTGTTCTTGCTTTGTTTTTCTTTTCCAGAGTTACAAGAAAAGTTCGGGTTTACAAACTTCAGAGTGGTCTACTGCTCTTCTCAAACGTAAAGCCATTGTCTCTCTTCAGTATGTTGGTAAATGATTAATTCCTGTTCTAATTTTCCCTGGGGTGCCTCCTCCTCAACAACCCATAGTAATGCTAGACTAGTAGAGCGGGAAGAAATTTTTTGGATTTAGAAAATATTTTTGATTTAGAAATTAATAATGAATCTGATACCCCGTTATTTGATAAAAGTAAATTTCATAGAAGCCGTTATGAAGAAGTGTGTAATTTAAGTACGGGACGCTCTGACTCTCAGCTCACTGTTCTTCAACTGAACTGTCAAGGGTTATGCTCATCGTTTGCAGATCTAACGACTCTTTGTCAACAGTTGCAGCCAGATGTAGTCGGACTTTGCAAAACCTTTTTAACAAGACAAACAGATACCCTTCTGGAAATACCTGGATATACTTTCCATTTTTTGCACAGAACAGCATTGAAGAGAGGAGGTTTAGCTATTTACACACGGCAAGAGTACTTGGTATGCATTAACAAAGAATTAACCCGGAATATAGAAGGAATTTATGAATCACTTTTCCTGGAAATGTGTTTACCTTCACAGAAGAAATTAACAGTTGGAGAAGTATACCTCCCACCGGCAGGATCTGTTTCTTCATTCTTGGAAAACTTAAGCCAAATATCGGATCATCTAGAGAAACAAGGGAATGAAGCTATCTTAATGGGGGACTTCAACATCAATCTTACTCTTCCTCTATCTTCCGGTGCGACAGATCTGCTTAGTATAATGTCTGCTTTGAATATGTACCTCTCGATGACGATTTCAACCCGAGTAACTGCGACTTCCCACTCACTGATTGACAACATTTTTTCGACTCTGCCTCCAACATCAGCCTCAGTTCTGCTATCCGACACTTCAGATCACTTCCCTCTGCTTACAAATTTCAACATACAGCATAAATATCTAAAGCCTAATGCTTCGATTAAGCAGGGGTTTACTACCTGGAAACTGAATGACGAGAACTTGAAAACCCTTAATCAAAATCTGGAGAGCACATCCTGGGAAAGTGTTATGAATACAGTTGATGCTAATTCAGGATTTGAGGAATTTCATAACATTTTCATGAGAATATATACGGATTGCTGTTGTGAAAAGCGTTCAAGGAAGACGGGACGGAAAAATCAACCCAGAATCCCTTGGATTAGTCATGGACTGCTCCAGTGTATTAACAGGAAAAATAAACTGTGGATGGATTACACAAATGACCCATGCATTGCAACGCTGGAGAAATATGAAAAATATAAAAAATGTCGTCGATCAGTTTTACGTAAAGCTAAACGAGATTATTTTAGTGGGAAAATAGCTGAAAGTGACAAAAATTCTCGGAAAATATGGAAGGTTGTTAACTCTATACTGCGTCCCTGCAGCCCCCATCTGAGCTTCCATCTAAATTATCTGTCAATGCGGAGACAGTAACAGGACCAGATAACGTTGCAAATGCATTGGGAACATTTTTGCCAGAAGTGGGCAGAAAAACAGCAGATTCTGTTGGGAATTCCGCGAAGAGTTTTAAAGATTACCTTGGCCCGGCATGCACTAAATACATGGCAATAGCACTTGTCTCTTCATCTGAAATTCTGCTAATCGTACTAAATCTAAGAGGCAATTCGGCTTCTGGGTTCGACCGAGTACATACCAAAGTGTTAAAAGCAGTTGCCCCTTCAATCATTGAACCCCTTACTTACCTCATAAATTTGTCTCTGCACAAGGACACTTTCCCAGAACTGCTAAAGAAAGCTAGAATAATTCCACAGCATAAAGAGGGTTCTCGAGTTAACCCCGCTAATTACAGACCTATTTCTATCCTCTCAGTTTTTTCAAAAGTTTTTGAAAAACCTATGCAACAACAGCTACTCCAGTTTCTGGAGAAGAAAGGGTTTCTTAATAATCGCCAGTTTGGGTTCAGACCAGGGCACTCCACACAGGATGCACTAACGGCGTTAAGTTTATGGATAAACAAAACTTTGGATTCTGGTCTAATACCTGCAGCGGTTCTGCTTGATATCAGGAAAGCATTTGATAGCATGTACCATTCAATTCTCTTCGGGAAACTGGAACATATAGGAATAAGAGGTGAAGCTCTGGATTGGTTCAGATCATATCTGAGGGACCGCAGGATTTATTTGGGAGAAGATCCTGGAAACGATGTGCTCGTTAACTGCGGTGTCCCCCAGGGCTCAATATTAGGACCATTACTTTTCCTGATCCATGTAAACGATCTGAGTCGAGTGCTGAACCCGGCACGAACAAATCTTCGCTGCTTTAACTTGTGCAAGGATGAAAACTCCCTCCAGTCCGAAGGTGAAGATGATGAGCTCGTGGCCTTTGCCTTGACACCACGCTTGGTTGCTGTGAAACGGATAAGACAACGCTCATGTCTAAACTGAGGAAGGTTCTGGAGGGGACGTATCTCTGGATGGATGCTAACCGACTTGTTATTAATGTTGAGAAATCTTGCGTTTTATTTTTTTTCCCGGGTTGGAAGTGTCCATCCGGAGATATGTGGTATCAAGACATCCAGAGGTGTGATTAGTCGGCCAGAAAAGCATTTTGCAAAATACCTAGGAATCCTCCTCGATGAGAACCTATCATTCGTGCATCATATTCAAGCAGTAGAGTTGAAGCTATCCCGGAATTTTGGAATAATAAAAAATTGAAAAGCGCTTTGCCGCAGAAAACGCTGGTTCTCCTTTACAATGCTCTTATAAAACCCCATTTACAGTATTTTGCAATGATTTAGCAATCAACTTTTAAATCCCACCTGCGAAAACTGAATTAGATTCATCAATGATGCCTGATATTAGTTGAAAAAAATGAAGAGTACTTGTTATTAGGGTCCCTGCATCAATTATCATGCTTGACCTTTGTGTTCAAGTTTTTAGCTGGAGAGCTGCCATCTGCGTTTAAAAGATTATTTCGACCTATTTCAGACCAGCATAATTTGCATACCCGATCATCATCAAACCTGCAATTACCCCTCACCCCGACCGTGCGATCAGATTTCGCTCCTAACGTATCTTGTGCAAAGATATGGAACCTGATCCCAGAAGAGCTGAGAGGTAGGAGCTCCCTCGCATCATTTAAAAAAAAAGAGTAAAAAATCATTTAATAGCGTTTCAAATGAATAGTTAATAATAATAAAAAAAATTAGAATTAAATGTAAGTAGTAAATTTAAATTACAAATGTATGATTTTTAAATATGACGGGGTCGTTTCCCCTGAGGGTAAGGAACGGGAAGGTAATAGTGTTAGTTATTTGGTAAATAAGGAGTATGGTTGTGTCTGAGATTAGGAGCGTTGACCATTCCGCGTATTATGTTAAATTGTAATGATTTTGGTTCTTAGCGTCCAGGAATGGACTGAGCATTTTGATTTTGTGAGATTTATGTTCTTATTTGTTAATAGACCCATTGAACATTGAACAACAATAATAACAAAAACTTTGCTATTATCTCATAGTTGAGATTTTGTTCTATCCATCTTATGAATTAAATCTTCAAAACTTTGTGTTTACTGTTAAAATAAAAAAAAAATCTAAATTGGTTGAACATTGTTGAAAAGACAAATTAATAATTTTACGCATGATATTCAAGCTTTATATTCCCTACGAGAATTTTAAAGATTCTTTTGACTTTTACTAGGGTAAAAGGACACTTTACCAAGGTCTAGGACAGTGCCAAATCTCATACATATATCTATAAAACTGCATATGTCCTTTGGCTGCATCTTACCTCAGCTAGGGGGGGCAATTGTGGCATAATATGGGCCCCATGTCCATTGCTGGAAGTTCTATTCATGTACATCAATTAGTTTCCTAGATACCAGATTGTTCTTCGTTAAGATATTTCAACCAATGTTTTTTGTTATTTTATAAATACTCCAAATTTTATGTTTTAATTTTTAGTCAAATATTGGGCTATGTTTCAGGTTGTAAACTTTTGTGGGTAGGCTTTTGCTGCATTGGTTATTAGTTAAAGTGTTTTATTTGAACTATGCTTAGCCTTCTAGTTATAATACTCAAAAACCTACATTTTACATTGCAGTTCAACCTAAAAGATCTAAAACGTTTTTAGATTTTTTAGCAACCTAAAAAGTTTTTTGGATACACTATCTAGTATGTCTTATTAATCTTTATAATTATGCATTATATGATTTTTGGATGATATCTTTTGATTTTGTTCTACTTCCAAATTTTTCTCTAAGACTAGACCTCCACTCTCTAGAAGAAACTCAGTATTGACCCCCTTGAACTTCTGTTGTAAATGGAAACTCTTGGCATTAAATGAACTAAAATGACATAGGGCAGAAATATTTGCTGACCAATTCAAATTTTCTTGAATACCATATAAAAAAACTTTGACTAAAAATACTTTGGTTATTATTTAATTTTAATCCGCACAAAAATAAACTTATTTTAAAGGGGTAGTTTAGCTGAAGCAAATAAATTAAGAAAGAAATTAAAAATTTAAATTAGAAAAGCTGCCCGAGCTTACTATAAAAAAAAATTAAAAACTTGTGCCATGATAAACCAAAGAATTGGTACTCTGAAATTAAAAAACTTACCTGCAAGAGTCATGAACATCTAAATTTCAATATAAACTAACCTCCAAAGACCACAGCTAATAACCTCAATAAATTTCTGGCTTCTATTGTCCAGAGTCTGCGACTACTATGTTACGTATTTCCGGATATTCCTGTTTCTTTTTCATTCCCCCATATTTCCCCACCTGATGTTGTGAAAAAAATTGAAAAACTCAAACGATCAAGCATTTGCCCTTTAGATATCCCTGTTCCTCTCATTAAACCTATCAGTGATTACCTTTCAAAGCCCCTATCTACCCTGTTTAATGAGATTACCAAATCTGGAGAGTTCCCTCAATATTGGAAACAAGGCTTTACTACCCCAATCAAAAACAAAATTAGGAAGACTGGCTTCGATGGCATTCGTCCTATTACCCTCACCTCCATTTTTTCAAAATTGTATGAAAGTTTTCTCCCAGACTGGGAGAAAACTTTTTTCTCCCATTAAAGTCCTCCCCCTCATTCATCTTAGACAGTTTGGTAGTCTCAAATCCACGTCAACCTCTCATTACCTGATCCATCTTGTTGATACCATGGGTAAATTAATTGAAAAACACGTGGCTTAATCTGATTTCTATTGATCTTTAATAAGCTTTCAATTTGATTAACCATAATTTACTTATTGATAAACTTAAAAATTAATTCCACACTGAAAATTTCCTAGTTAAGCTCGTTGCCTCTTTTCTCTCTAACAGATCTCCAGCAGTTAAATATCTAATTTGTTTCTTAAACAATCTCCCTATATTTAATAGCATTCCTCCGGGTACTATTCTAGGCCCTCTCCTTTTTTCCTTTAATATCAACATTATTTCAACCCTTTATGACAATAGATGTAAATTTATTGACTCGACAGTTTTAGAGACATGTCACAAAAACATTTTTTGTAACCAAATGGGCATACTTCAAGATACTGCCTCTGAGGCCTCGTCCCTTGACATGACAGTTAACCCTTCTGACTCCGCACTAGTCTCAGTAAGTTTCCTTCAATTCCCTACCCTTTTTCTTCATCCTATCCCTCCTGAAACCTCTGTCACATCTCTTAAGCTCCTTGGTGTTGCAATTTCTTCCAATTTGAAAGGGGATACCCATATAAATAATATCCTATGACAAGCAAATTCCTCGCTTTCCCTCCTTAAACCCTTAAACAAATTGAGTTGCCCCCAATCACATTTATTACAAGTATGCATTTTTTTCGTACGTCCCATAGTAGAGTATGCTTGTCTTGTGTGGCACCCTGGCCTCTCAAATGAAGCAACACAAAAGATTGAAAAAACCCAAAAGAGAGCTGTAAGAATCACTTTCAAAGAGGGCAAGGTACCATATTTGCATTTGTTAAACATTTCAAAACTAGAGACCCTCGAGCGCAGAAGAAATAATTTATGCCTCCGTTTTGGTAAGTCGGCACACTGAACCGCCGTAACGTGAACCTTTTCCTGAATACCATGCACCTGAAAGAAATCGTCCTCCATAAGCTGTGTCCCAGCCTTATATCCCACAATCCTTTTATCCGACAATTTTATTCTCAATCTCAAGTGTTTTTATCCTTTGGTTTAATTATCGTGACGAAGTTTTATAAGACAACTTTATTTTGCTAATTATGACTAAGAGACATCATATTTGGGCTTTGCCCACGAGAGCTATGTCTTGTTTTTGGATTAAATGAATTTGAGTAAAAAAAGGTGCAATGCGTCAAATTGTATTTATAGTGTATTTTCGAAAAAAAGTTAAATCTGTTATAAGGCATGCAAAATTGATTATGTCGGTTGGTGGAGTGTAAGATCCGTAGAAAAAAGGAGAAGTAAACCAACCCTATCCATAAGGCGGAGGAATAAAGAATAGGTAAACTCTACGTTTCTGAAACCAGAGTTTCAGGCTCTGGCTCAACAGCAATCACAGGGCCTAAACCACTGTAGCAACTCTCCTTTTCTACTCTAGGATAGAAGATAAACATGGACTACATTAATTCGGTTATATAATGAATCAGAAAGCAAGAAACGCGCTGTTGGAATGGGAACTAATTTGCCCTGGACTTATCTAAATTTAACTAAACCGAAGTCCATCAAACGTAGCCATAAATCCTCTCTACAGTCCCACCTGTGTTACCGTTGATGTAGTTAAGGATGAACATCATACATAATTGCAGCACCTATCATGTTTGGGTGCTGCAGAAGATTGTTTTATCGTTGCTAAGAAGGACAATGCGAAATTGACCCGTTAGATTAGACCCATCATAATCCCTGAATTCCCAAGCTGTCCAATACCTGCTCTGACGATGCTATGCCAAGATTTAACCTGGCCGCTGTTCTTTCTACCCTGGAAAGAGAGGTGCTGCTATTAGTAGGTGGCATGTCATGGTCTCTTCAGAGCTGCTCATTACGTGGCCTAGGCAATTGAGAGGTGATTAAGACCCCCAAAGTGTTAATTATTGACATATTCCTTTTCCTTTTCGAGTCCATTGTTCAGGGATGATTTTGGGAAATCATCCCAAATGATCAGATGAGTGTCTTAAACCAAATACGATAAGCCCAGATAAAGATAAAAAAATTTATTTTTAAAAATTGCTATCACAAGCACCGAAGGGCCCAATTCATGTTTTGAAGTCAAAAACATAAACTGGGCAATACCCACACTGTGCCAAATTAAACCGACCGTCTCTTGCCACTTGTTTTTTTTCATTTCGTATGTTTAATAGATACATGAATAGATAAATGAATTTTTTGGGCGAATAAAGGCCGTACGAGAGAATGAGTGACGTTAATCAGCTTAGAATTAGTCACAATTGGACACAAACTGCACCAATAGTAAGTCAAAGAAAATATGTAAATATTATTTAAAGAAAAGAATAGGGTATGTCCAGTCACGTTTGTGCTGCTTTACATGCTCGTAGTTCAATATATTTCCTTACAGAAACCCACCCTTTGTGGGGCTTCTTTACTGTTTCAAAGACAGAAGATGTTTTTTCTAGTTCAACTGCAATTGTAAAACGCGGTTCTGCAGTTCACATTTGTCGCATTTTCAAATACCAACATTGTATGTAAACATCATCATTATTATTTGCAATATTGAAGCCCCCAATATATGTTTCTCTTCTTTAAAATTAAAATTATTCATTATACTTTATTTTTGTATGACTTGTTTATTAAATCTAAAAACAAAAAATTAGTGAGGGAAACTGACAACTATGTTGCAAATAATTTGCTTCCAGCCTGTGTCCCCACCTTATATCCCATTCCTTGTACTACCTTGCGATACAAAAATGTTTTATCCCTTGTTTTACTGACATAATAAATAGTTTTTAACTTGTACATAACCAATTTCTTGTATTGCCAGTGTAGCAAGTGTTTCCTAGCTTTGTACTTTAATTTCATGTTCGAACTTATTTTTTAATTTAGAATTTTATCTTTTATGTTTTACCTGACCTCAGAAATTTTATCTTTTCATTGAATTGATTTTGTATGTTGTTCTTTTTTTTGTTATTGTCTGTTATTTCTTATTTGACTCAAAATGCAAATTCAGCCTTTAAAGGCTAGTAGTAGTTCATTTTTTAAGTAAATCTTATCTAACTGAAAATCTTGTTCCTAATATGGTTCTGCAAATACAACAATGACAGCTAATATATTTTTCGTTTGTGCTTTATATTTTTAAAATTTCTAGGAGTACGCCCAGCTTTCAATGAAGAGATTGCTGAGACACATGAAACATCAATTGAAACAGATATAAATGAAATATTGGAAAACCATAATCAAGGTTTGTAATTAACTTGTGCAGTATATATTTTTGAAGTATTTTTCTTTATTTTTTCTTCAGTAATTAGTTTTGCTGGAATCAATAAGAAAGAACTTCCATAGGATCTTTCAAATTCATAAGTATCTACCAAGAAATGATTTTGGACAATTAGCTTGAATTTTGGTTGAGCTGAACTATAAGTTTTGAAAGGAAAGGGAATTTTTCTTATTGAGGCAAAGGGTTTTCAAACCCTGGAATGACTATGTATAGTCCAACACTGTTATTTTTAGCATCATAAATAAAATGTTTTATTTTCTTTTTCAAACAACTGAAAAGGTTGACGCAAAGCAACAACTAAGAATGAAAATTATTAATGGCTGAAGTATTTTGTTCGCTTTTTACCATAACAGACATTTCAAGACAAGTTTGCAGTGCTATGAAAGGGTTTTGGTAAGATATGCAGAATATTGTACCTTTAAGCCACCCTCCTCTGTTGCCACGCCTGCACTTAAGTCAAAACTTCCATTCTTATTGGGAGAAGGCTGTAAAAATGGTGTTTTTTCCGGATTATACCCAAAACATCACACATTTTGTGGTCTATTGTGAAATCTTTTCCCAGGAGGGGAAGGAGTAAATGTATTAATAAATTAATTTAATAAAAATGATTTTTATTCCTCCCACAAAATATTGATACCAAATAAAATATTTGC
>NW_028297431.1:1200533-1244928 GCF_049724085.1 Artemia sp. Qi Xiang Cuo
TTCCAAATTTTTCTCTAAGACTAGACCTCCACTCTCTAGAAGAAACTCAGTATTGACCCCCTTGAACTTCTGTTGTAAATGGAAACTCTTGGCATTAAATGAACTAAAATGACATAGGGCAGAAATATTTGCTGACCAATTCAAATTTTCTTGAATACCATATAAAAAAACTTTGACTAAAAATACTTTGGTTATTATTTAATTTTAATCCGCACAAAAATAAACTTATTTTAAAGGGGTAGTTTAGCTGAAGCAAATAAATTAAGAAAGAAATTAAAAATTTAAATTAGAAAAGCTGCCCGAGCTTACTATAAAAAAAAATTAAAAACTTGTGCCATGATAAACCAAAGAATTGGTACTCTGAAATTAAAAAACTTACCTGCAAGAGTCATGAACATCTAAATTTCAATATAAACTAACCTCCAAAGACCACAGCTAATAACCTCAATAAATTTCTGGCTTCTATTGTCCAGAGTCTGCGACTACTATGTTACGTATTTCCGGATATTCCTGTTTCTTTTTCATTCCCCCATATTTCCCCACCTGATGTTGTGAAAAAAATTGAAAAACTCAAACGATCAAGCATTTGCCCTTTAGATATCCCTGTTCCTCTCATTAAACCTATCAGTGATTACCTTTCAAAGCCCCTATCTACCCTGTTTAATGAGATTACCAAATCTGGAGAGTTCCCTCAATATTGGAAACAAGGCTTTACTACCCCAATCAAAAACAAAATTAGGAAGACTGGCTTCGATGGCATTCGTCCTATTACCCTCACCTCAATTTTTTCAAAATTGTATGAAAGTTTTCTCCCAGACTGGCTTTTTTCTCCCATTAAAGTCCTCCCCCTCATTCATCTTAGACAGTTTGGTAGTCTCAAATCCACGTCAACCTCTCATTACCTGATCCATCTTGTTGATACCATGGGTAAATTAATTGAAAAACACGTGGCTTAATCTGATTTCTATTGATCTTTAATAAGCTTTCAATTTGATTAACCATAATTTACTTATTGATAAACTTAAAAATTAATTCCACACTGAAAATTTCCTAGTTAAGCTCGTTGCCTCTTTTCTCTCTAACAGATCTCCAGCAGTTAAATATCTAATTTGTTTCTTAAACAATCTCCCTATATTTAATGGCATTCCTCAGGGGACTATTCTAGGCCCTCTCCTTTTTTCCTTTACGATCAACATCATTTCAACCCTTTATGACAATAGATGGAAATTTATCGACTCGACAGTTTTAGAGACATGTCACAAAAACATTTTTAGCAACCAAATGGGCATACTGCAAGATACTGCCTCTGAGGCCTCTTCCCTTGACATGACAGTTAACCCTTCTGAATCCGCAATAGTCTCAGTAAGTTTCCTTCAATTCCCTCCCCTTTTCTTCATCCTATCCCTCCTGAAACCTCTGTCACATCTCTTAAGCTCCTTGGTGTTGCAATTTCTTCCAATTTGAAAGGGGATACCCATATAAATAATATCCTATGACAAGCAAATTCCTCGCTTTCCCTCCTTAAACCCTTAAACAAATTGAGTTGCCCCCAATCACATTTATTACAAGTATGCATTTTTTTCGTACGTCCCATAGTAGAGTATGCTTGTCTTGTGTGGCACCCTGGCCTCTCAAATGAAGCAACACAAAAGATTGAAAAAACCCAAAAGAGAGCTGTAAGAATCACTTTCAAAGAGGGCAAGGTACCATATTTGCATTTGTTAAACATTTCAAAACTAGAGACCCTCGAGCGCAGAAGAAATAATTTATGCCTCCGTTTTGGTAAGTCGGCACACTGAACCGCCGTAACGTGAACCTTTTCCTGAATACCATGCACCTGAAAGAAATCGTCCTCCATAAGCTGTGTCCCAGCCTTATATCCCACAATCCTTTTATCCGACAATTTTATTCTCAATCTCAAGTGTTTTTATCCTTTGGTTTAATTATCGTGACGAAGTTTTATAAGACAACTTTATTTTGCTAATTATGACTAAGATACATCATATTTGGGCTTTGACCACGATAGCCATGTCTTGTTTTTGGATTAAATAAATTTGAGTAAAAATAGGTGCAATACGTCAAATTGTATTTATAGTGTCTTTTCGAAAAAAAGTTAAATCTGTTATAAGGCATGCAAAATTGATTATGTCGGTTGGTGGAGTGTAAGATCCGTAGAAAAAAGGAGAAGTAAACCAACCCTATCCATAAGGCGGAGGAATAAAGAATAGGTAAACTCTACGTTTCTGAAACCAGAGTTTCAGGCTCTGGCTCAGCAGTAATCACAGAGCCTAAAACACTATAGCAACTCTCCTTTTCTACTCTAGGATAGAAGATAAGGATGAACTACATTAATTCTGTTACATAATGAATCAGAAAGCAAGAAACGCGCTGTTGGAATGGGAACTAATTTGCCCCGGGCTTATCTAAACTCAACTAAACCGAAGTCCAGCAAACGTAGCCATAAATTCTCTCTACAGCCCTACCTGTGTCATTGTTGATGTAGTTAAGGATGAACATTATACATAATTGCAGCACCTATCATATTTGGGTGCTGCAGAAGATTGTTTGATCGTTGCTAAGAATGACAATGCAAAATTGACCTGTTAGATTAGACCCATCATAATCCCTGAATCCCCAAGCTGCCCGATACCTGTTCTGACGATGCTATGCCACGATTTAACCTGGCCGCTGTTCTTTCTACCCTGGAAAGAGAAGTGCTGCTATTAGTAGGTGGCATGTCATGGTCTCTTCAGAGCTGCTCATTATCTGGCCTAGGCAATGGAAAGGTGATGAAGACCCCCAAAGTGTTAAGTATTGACATATTCCTCTTCCTTTGCGAGGCCATTGTTCAGGGATGATTTTGGGAAATCATCCCAAATGATCAGATGAGTGTCTTAAACCAAATACGATAAGCCCAGATAAAGATAAAAAAATTTATTTTTAAAAATTGCTATCACAAGCACCGAAGGGCCCAATTCATGTTTTGAAGTCAAAAACATAAACTGGGCAATACCCACACTGTGCCAAATTAAACCGACCGTCTCTTGCCACTTGTTTTTTCATTTCGTATGTTTAATAGATACATGAATAGATAAACGAATTATTTGGGCGAATAAAGGCCGTACGAGAGAATGAGTGACGTTAATCAGCTTAGAATTAGTCACAATTGGACACAAACTGCACCAATAGTAAGTCAAAGAAAATATGTAAATATTATTTAAAGAAAAGAATAGGATATGTCCAGTCACGTTTGTGCTGCTTTACATGCTCGTAGTTCAATATATTTCCTTACAGAAACCCACCCTTTGTGGGGCTTCTTTACTGTTTCAAAGACAGAAGATGTTTTTTCTAGTTCAACTGCAATTGTAAAACGCGGTTCTGCAGTTCACATTTGTGGCATTTTCAAATACCAACATGGAATGTAAACATCATCATTATTATTTGCAATATTGAAGCCCCCAATATATGTTTCTCTTCTTTAAAATTAAAATTATTCATTATACTTTATTTTTGTATGACTTGTTTATTAAATCTAAAAACAAAAAATTAGTGAGGGAAACTGACAACTATGTTGCAAATAATTTGCTTCCAGCCTGTGTCCCCACCTTATATCCCATTCCTTGTACTACCTTGCGATACAAAAATGTTTTATCCCTTGTTTTACTGACATAATAAATAGTTTTTAACTTGTACATAACCAATTTCTTGTATTGCCAGTGTAGCAAGTGTTTCCTAGCTTTGTACTTTAATTTCATGTTCGAACTTATTTTTTACTTTAGAATTTTATCTTTTATGTTTTACCTGACCTCAGAAATTTTATCTTTTCATTTGAATTGATTTTGTATGTTGTTCTTTTTTTTGTTATTGTCTGTTATTTCTTATTTGACTCAAAATGCAAATTCAGCCTTTAAAGGCTAGTAGTAGTTCATTTTTTAAGTAAATCTTATCTAACTGAAAATCTTGTTCCTAATATGGTTCTGCAAATACAACAATGACAGCTAATATATTTTTCGTTTGTGCTTTATATTTTTAAAATTTCTAGGAGTACGCCCAGCTTTCAATGAAGAGATTGCTGAGACACATGAAACATCAATTGAAACAGATATAAATGAAATATCGGAAAACCATAATCAAGGTTTGTAATTAACTTGTGCAGTATATATTTTTGAAGTATTTTTCTTTATTTTTTCTTCAGTAATTAGTTTTGCTGGAATCAATAAGAAAGAACTTCCATAGGATCTTTCAAATTCATAAGTATCTACCAAGAGATGATTTTGGACAATTAGCTTGAATTTTGGTTGAGCTGAACTATAAGTTTTGAAAGGAAAGGGAATTTTTCTTATTGAGGCAAAGGGTTTTCAAACCCTGGAATGACTATGTATAGTCCAACACTGTTATTTTTAGCATCATAAATAAAATGTTTTATTTTCTTTTTCAAACAACTGAAAAGGTTGACGCAAAGCAACAACTAAGAATGAAAATTATTAATGGCTGAAGTATTTTGTTCGCTTTTTACCATAACAGACATTTCAAGACAAGTTTGCAGTGCTATGAAAGGGTTTTGGTAAGATATGCAGAATATTGTACCTTTAAGCCACCCTCCTCTGTTGCCACGCCTGCACTTAAGTCAAAACTTCCATTCTTATTGGGAGAAGGCTGTAAAAATGGTGTTTTTTCCGGATTATACCCAAAACATCACACATTTTGTGGTCTATTGTGAAATCTTTTCCCAGGAGGGGAGGGAGTAAATGTATTCATAACTTAATTTAATAAAAATGATTTTAATTCCTCCCACAAAAGATTGATACCAAATAGAATATTTGCTAAAACGAAACAATAGTAAAAAAAAAAAAGAAGAGAAAAACGAGGATTATACAAGCCAGTGAAACATATGGACTAAAATGCAAATATTTTAGTCAAGACCTCCGCTTGACCGTCCTCAGTGCAAGATAATAACATCAAAATTACTAATAAAAATCCATGGATAATATAAAAAAAATTTCAAACCTTGAAACGAAGCGCAACTAAAATTTGAAGACCCTCTCCATGTAACGGTGAAAGGGTAACTGAATGAAAAAATACAGTGCTGAATGGGGATTCAATTTTTTAAATTATACTGAGAATTTTAAGGAGATAAATGCTTTCCAGGTAAAACATCATCACAGTTTAAGCTAAGTTGCAAAATGTGAATATTTTTAATATTTAATTAAAAACGATCAGAATTAATTAGTTCATTATAAATGGGGCTTAAATAGGTTTCTCCCTTGTCTCTATTGAGAGCAACCTTTCGGTGAATGTACTTTTTTATCTCAACTGCCTCCCTGAAAACTTGGATGAGACCTTTAACAGGGGCAATAATGGAGGTGTTATCGAATAAAACGAAACGGTGCGGGTTGTCATACAGACGTTGAGCCACGGCGGAATCAATAGTCTCAGGCCTTTGGCGTAGCTCCATAGCTTTTTCGATTGAGGACCTGTGTTCCAACAATCTCTCCCCCAATTGCTTATGAGTTCTTCCAACATAGAAACAGCCGCAAGAACATGGAACCCTAGAAACACCACTGCCCAAAATAGGGCTCGTTTTATCTTTACCGCTGTTAAAATAGTTCTGAATTTTATTATAATTTTTGAAGGTGACATTTAAGTTATGTTTTTTAAGAATTCTTTGCAATTTGTCACCTAATTTGGGAAAATAGGGCAAAACAGTAAAAACTTTCTTATCATCCACTAAAAGGATGATATCCGTTGGAGGTTGTGGAGATGATAAATCTTTTTCTGCCTTTTTTTGTCTTTTTTCTATGATGGATTCCAGTAACTTGATGGGATATCCATTGCAAAACTAAATGTCCTTCATAAAATGTAATTCTGGGATTATATGAACCTTTGAACAAATTTTTATGATACGATCAACTAAAGATATAACTACTCCTTTTTTTACACAAGGAGGGTGGTTGGAAGAGAAATGCAATTACATATCATTATGTGCAGGTTTTCTATAAATTTAATATTCAAGCCTGAGAGATTTGTTGAAGATTAAGACGTCTAAAAAAAGCAGTTTATGATTATCTTCCAGTTCCACGGGGAACTGAAGGTTGGAATCGAAACTATTAAGAGGAATAAAATATAGTTAAGTTCTATCTCCGTGATTCCAGACAGAGATCACATCATCAAAAAACCGGCCCCAGAACCGGTGTTTCAGAGGAAAAGTATTGAAAGCGGAGGTTTCAATAAATTCAATGTAAAAAGTGACCAAAAAAGGTGAAAGGCTTTTACCCATAGGGAGCCCAGTTGTTTGGGTGAAAAATTGATTATTGTACCAAAAATATAAGGAATATCTATTGCAAAGGCGAACAAGTCACATAATGGTTTCAATATCTAACGTTTTGTAATCCATCCGGCCAATATTATCTACTAGTTTCTTTTGAAGAGCAAATTCACATTTTTTTATATCACATGATGTATACATCGAAATGGCATCAAAACTGGCCCAAATTGTGTCTTTTTTTATATCAAGGTTTTTTAATTTTTCCACAAGGTGTACTGAATTTTTAATGTAAGAAGCTTGCGTCGACACAAGAGGACGAAAAATTGCGGCTAACCATTTTCCCAGTCTGGAAGCTGGCGAACTATAAGAGGCCACAATTGGGCACCGAGGAACTCCATCTTTGTGATTTTTGGGAGACCATAAAATTTAGGAGCGGAGCACCCTTTAGGGTAAAACATTTTGTACATTTGTGGAGTAACGAGTCTTTCTTTTTGTGAAATTCCCAGCTCTTTTCGTACTTCACGGGTGAATTTGTCGGTGGGGTCTGACTCTATACATTTATAAGTGTGAGTGTAGGACAAAATATCCGTAACTTTTTTATTATATGAGATTTTATCAAAGATAACAATTTTATTCCCTTTGTCAGCCCTGGTGATAATGATGTCTGGGTCTTTTGTTAAATTTACCAGAATTTGTGTTTCCCGAGTTTTTGAATTTGAGGAATAAGGAGTGAAGTTAAGAAGATTCTTAACAACCTCCCCTCGAAGTAAATCGGGATTTTCCACAATACCTCTTGAGCCAAATATACCCGCCTCCACACTGGATACTATCTCTGAGAAATTTACTCGTGGATGAGGCAAGCAAAATGTTGGTCCCTTAGATAAGATATGGATTTCTTCCGGTGTAAGAACTTTCGAAGATAGGTTCTCAATGGCCGGGCCAGAACAGAATCTAGGGAGAAAACGTCTGGAATTTTGAAATTTTTTGTATTGTAATTTTAAAAACTTTTCTGATAAACGAGCTCTAGCCATAAAAAAGTCGTGACGGAAAGAACTTTGAGCTATTTTAGAAATCTGTTGAAAATCTGGTGACGAGAGGTTACACTGTAAATAATGTCGAACTCTAGAAATCATGTTACTAAGGAAAAAACGTCGGTTTTTTTGGTCTTTTATAATGTGGTTCAATGATTGAAAACCAACCCTATCACTAAATTTCAGTTCCGATTGCGGGCCTAGATTTAATCGAAAACGAAGAGACTTTGGAAAAATTCCTACAATTCTGTAAAAATTCTTGCTGGCTAATTAAGTTAGCGTGTTTTTTGGAAAAATCAAAATAATTAAGAACGGACTTGGTCGTACGCTCCCCGTAAGCTTGTCGTAAATAATTTCTAGGACCACACTGGCTAATCATGATAAAACGAAACAATAGTAAAAAAAATAAGAGAAAAACGAGGATTATACAAGCCAGTGAAACATATGGACTAAAATGCAAATACTTCGGTCAAGACCTCCGCTTGACCGTCCACAGTGCAAGATAATAATATCAAAATTACTAATAAAAATCAATGGATAATATAAAAAAACTTTTTAAAACCTTAAAACAAAGCGCAACTGAAACTTGAAGACCCTCTCCAAGTGCCGGTAAAAGGGTAACTGAATAAAAAAATATAGTACTGAATGGGGACTAAATTTTCTTAATTATACAGAGAATTTTTAGAAATTAAATGCTTTCCAGGTAAAACATCATCACAGTTTAAGTTAAGTTGCAAAATGTGAATTTTTTTAATATTCAATTAAAAACGATCAGAACTAATTAATTCATTATATATGGGGTTTAAATAGGTTTCTCCCGTTTCTCTATTGAGAGCAACCTTTCGGTGAATATACTTTTTTATCTCAACTGCCTCCCTGAAAACTTGGATGAGACCTTTAACAGGGTAAATAATGGAGGTGTTATCGAATAAAACGAAATGGTGCGGGTTGTCATACACATGCTGAGCCAAGGCGGATTCAAAAGTCTCAGGCCTTTGGCATAGCTCCATAGCTTTGTCGATTGAGGACCTGTGTTCCAACAATCTCTCCTCCAATTGCTTATGGGTTCTTCCAACATAGAAACAGCCGCAAGAACATGGAACCCTATATACACCACTGCCAAAAATACGGCTCGTTTTTTCTTTGCCGCTGTTAAAATAGTTCTGGATTTGATTAGAATTTTTGAAGGTGACATTTAAGTTATGTTTTTTTAGAATTCTTTGCAGTTTGTCACCTTATTTGGGAAAATAGGGCAAAACAGTAACACTCACTAAAGGGATAATATCCGTTGGAGGTTGTGGAGATGATAAATCTTTTCCTGACTTTTTTTGTATTTTTTCTATGATGGATTCCAGTAACTTGACGGGATATCCATTGCAAAACGAAATGTCCTTCAGATAATTTAATTCTGGGATTATATGAGCCTTTGAACAAACTCTTATGATACGATCAACTAAAGATATAACTACTCCTTTTTTTACACAAGGAGGGTGGTTGGAAGAGAAATGCAATTACATATCATTATGTGCAGGTTTTCTATAAATTTAATATTCAAGCCTGAGAGATTTGTTGAAGATTAAGACGTCTAAAAAAAGCAGTTTATGATTATCTTCCAGTTCCACGGGGAACTGAAGGTTGGAATCGAAACTATTAAGATGAATAAAATATCGTTAAGTTCTATCTCTCCGTGATTCCAGACAGAGATCACATCATCGACAAACCGGCCCCAGAATCGGTGTTTCAGAGGAAAAGTATTCAAAGCGGAGGTTTCAATAAATTCCATGTAAAAAGTGGCATCTAGTAATTCTATTATGAAGATGATTGTCCCTCTTTGCTGAATATTTACCTTACTCTATAGCATGTTCCAATCATATACACTCAAATTAACGGATATACGTGTTATTACCCGAAAGGCTTTATATTAGAACAAGAAGTAAGCCAATGGTAAAAACACATAAATGACATCTAGCAGTGTCAGCTAGCTTTGGTATGAATTTTAATTTCATAGTTGGAAAGAATACTGCCTAAAACCAATCCAACCTACTTTTTACTTAAATCCTGCGTCTAATGTGGCACAATGGGTGAGAAAAGTGCCGCAAAATTTGTAAAACCTTGAGGACAAATTTATCAGAATAACGAAAAGTAAATATGGTGCTTTTACATTTGAATAATCGATATGACCTCCTTTAACGGATAATATTGTGATAGTTTGCCTTTATAGACCTTCCCCTCTGATGAAAATTGTCAAATTCATCCGAAAACTCCAAAAGCTAGGACTCTTACTTCCCAAAAATAGGGAATGAGATATAATGACCGTTTTGGTGATTATTCTGATGGTGAACCCTTGAGACCCATTTCCTCACCCAATGGGATGTTGAACCACTTAGGGACCTAAAAATAGCATAACCTGGACACCAAATCATATACTTCACCAACCTTGATTGATTTCTGAACAATCTCTTGTAGGCAAAAATTAACTGACTTTTGGCTACGGCCCTTTATATTTTTGTTAATGAATTATTATTTCAGTCTTATTATAGCTGTCAATTAAGTGGCATCAACAATTATTAATTCAGTCGTTAGTTTAAACCCTAATCAGATTAAATTATGTGCCTAAATTAATGTATTTGCCAACAACGGATTGACAATACAATGTATGAAAAAAATATTTTCTTGTACGCCAAGATAATGTTTTTGAGAAATCAGGAATAAAGATAGCAGGGAAATAAGATAGCTTAAAAAAAATGTATGAAGATTGCAGGGCATTTGGTTTATTTTTAATGAGTTTATGGCAGAGATGACTACTTCTATAGAAGAAAAAAAGGAAAGGCTTCTCTCTGGGTAAGAAATGACAAGGCTTTTAGGGTTTAAACAAACCCCAGAGAGTAGGGGCAATGGTTTTAAGTAACGCCCAGGGGATTTTTAGGTTTTTATTGAAGGGATGGTTGTTTAACTTTAGAATAGGCTCAGTCTTTTTCAGGGAAATCTCAATACAAAACGGACAAAAATTAATTTAAAAAACTTTTTCTGCAAAATAAGTTTTTTAAAAAGGTAAAGAACTCCATTATACCAAAAATGAACAAAATAGAATCAGATAATCTACCAAGCATACAACTACCACAAATCAGTATCAATAAATAAATGGAACCAAAAACAAACAGAAATTATATTAAATAACAGAGTCAAACTCAAGACGAGCAGAAATTAATATGAGTAGGGTTCTAAACCCCTATGCTTTCTAAAAGCCAGAATACATTTTGTACTTTACTGAAAAAATTCTTTTAAACGTTTTAATTTTTATAACTTTAAGAAATAAAACATTAATTAAGATTTTAAGGAATAAATATCAGCATATGTATATTAAACTGACAATGTACAATCATTTCATTTTTTTTTCAGTAAAGTGCAAGTTATATTCTGGCTTCTAGAAAGCATTGGGGTGTTGAACCTTACTCGTGTAAATTTCTGCTCGTTTTGAGTTTGACTCTATTACTTATTTTAATTTATGTTTGTTTTGTGTGTCATTTATTTATTGACACTGATTTGTTGTAGTTCTATGCTTCGTAGTTTATTTGATTCTATTTTTGTTCATTTTTGGTTTAATGGAGTTCTTTACTTTTTTTAAGAACTTATTTTGTGGAAAAAGTTTTTTTAATTAATTACATAGAATGAAAGCTCAAATATAGATGGTACTTCAATTTCTTAAAAGACAGAAAAGCATAATAGTAGATTAACACTTGCGTAATGATTTAAGCATGTTTATTAAGTTTTTAGTATTACTTTTTCTTGCAATAAACTCTTTGTTGTTTGAAAATGGGCAAAGTTTTACAAATGTCATATTATTGTATTATACAGATGAATGTCGCCACCATTAATATGACTCTGCTCACGCAAACTAAATTTTTGCCAAAATGCTTAACAACTAAGCTATTTTTGGAGTGTCAGGGATTAATAGATATTTGCTCCAATAGGGCGTCGAATGGTATATCGGTATAATTTGACCCAAAATTCCTTCAAAAGTGCCTTGAAAGTGATATCATGTGCATTTCCTACAGTAAATTTATTTATTAGAAAGAGAAAAATTAGCCTCTTTTAAACAATTAATCAGTTTTCCTTCTAATTACAGCAAACAAACAACGAGATTACTTTCCTAACTTTTCATTAACTTTATCTTAGGATAATTCCTATTACAGCTATTTTTGTTATTTCTTATACTAATTTTTTCGCTAGTAGTTGTCAAAACTTTGGTAAAAATATCTTGATCTGTTTTTCTAGGTGAAAAGTTCAGAAAATAAAGTAAGGTTTTATTGACACTACCGACAGATATTGACATCATTGAAATTCAGAGTATGAAAACTGGAAAACAACAAAATAGAGATGTAACATTTACGAGCCTGAAAAAAGTACTGAACTTACGCTTTTTTGTGTTCTTATTTAGATAGTTAAGAATAAAGTGGTAATTTTAAGACATACTCACTGTTAGAATTGCGATAAGTGACTCAACAAAGAATCAACAGCACCAAGCCAAATGAATTTCCTGCGGAAAGCAATTAAATTGTTTCGTAGCAGAATAGCAACTGCTTGAACGTCGTCACTATAGCAAATACACCAATTTAAATTCATAAGGCCACTCAAACTGTTGGTTTTTGCCGGGCACGTACGTTGTGGGCACGGAGTTCAGATATGTGCGGAAAATCTTGTGGTATTTACCACTTTTCATTTACATTTATATTTTCCATATAATTCTCATAGTTTTGGTTTTATTCAAATTTAAGCCCCCCCCCACCCTTCCCTCTTCAATTTTAGGCTGCTCCAATGCAAGGCCCTGTAAACGTGCCTGAAATCTGCAATGTCTGGGCACCCAAAGTACCGATTTTTGGCCTAGAAACAGATAGGTTTATTTTTTCCCAGTAGTACTTTACAAAATCGAGAACGAATAAACTGGACATTGCAAAACGGTAATTTCTACATAATTTCAAAACTAAAGTGAGATAGTCATTTTCCGGAATTTTGCAATACTAAGTAGTGTCAATTATGTCTCGAATATATATTCTTAATTATATATTCCAATATATATTCTTAAATACATATTCCGGTATATATTCAACACAATGAGAATTCTATACATAAAAAAACTATAATTTGCTTAGAAAAAATGAATAGAAACTTGAATTATTAATCGTTTATCAAGCAAGTTAATACAATTATAGAAAATTATTTCTGCATGTTTAGACGTCATATTTATAATCACATTTCAAGAGCATGAATTACGAGTACATCATTTCCGCCCCAGGAGTGGTCGTATCGTTTTAGTATCTATGACCTATCCAAAATTAAACAAGATGAAGACCTGATTTGCAAGATTACCATTAAAAAAGACACCAGTGCTACTCAAACACGTTCTCGGGCAGAGGAAGCTTTGGTTCTGTCGTCACACCTTTAATTCGAGTTAATATAGTTTTCTCCAAATTGTTCTTATAATTTGGAAAATTTCTGTGATACCATCCCCCTTCTGGGAAAATTCAATGCCTCCCCTTAAAGAGATTCTGACTTACTGGCTTGGTATTACTTTAGTAATTTGAACTTTGGCTGGGCTCAAGTCTCTACCTTTGCATTTTTAAGCACTACAATTTCTTAACTGCACAATTAAGAGGTCTTGAAAGTTAGAAATATCAATGTTAGAAAAATAATTCCCTATTCTGAAAAATGCTCGAACTCGAACAAAACTGTTTTTTGTTGTTCACAAATACCCCAAAAAATACCCAAAAAACGAACAGTTTTTTTGGTTCGATTTTGATGTGTTGGTTTTTCTAAACTATGAAAAGATTTTTCCTTTAACACGAAATCATTTGTATTCTATCATATTGCATTTTATTTATATTTTTTACGAGAGAAAGCCTTAAGGCTAATCATCTTTATTAGTGGTCAATACTATTTTCCCTACGCTAGAAAATCTGGAATAACATCTGCGATTTAAGTGGTTTTGCGCTGATTTTTTTTCGACGACTCCTTAGACGAAAATAAGAAAACAAGTTATTTTAGTTTGTTGAATAAAAATTTAGTAGATGAGAAATGAAAGTAGATATTTTTTCAGTTGAATCTACCAGTATTTAAAAAAAATGTTGGTTACAGAATTATTCATTTGTTTTGTAAGGTACAAAAAATTATTTTTAGTTTTCATTATTTTCGAGCTATAAGGCATGAAATCTGCTCCAAAGACTAGAATTTTGGACAGTATGCAAATTCTATAATCTACAATGATTACAAGAAGTATCTGATGTCCATCACAAACTAAATTAAATACAAAAGCAAAAAAATACAAATAAAAAATTTCTCGATTTTTACTTTATTTTCCCACTGTTTCCCGCTTGGTAGCGTTATTTCGTCAGCCAATAGGAAGAAAGCCCGCAATTTTGATTGGACTCTGTTCTATGGAGAAAAATTTATAGAAAAAAACTTTTTTTTATATGTACAATGGTTAGGAGACAAATTCACATTAGGCTTCCCAGTTACGTACAATTTAATTTTGTGGAGGAGGATTCAGAAAAATCTTACCAGCTCTACACAAACGATAAAAATTTCTGTTTCAGGAGAAAGGATGTTTTATGATTTGGAGAAAGATTAACTACTTGCCTCCAGGATGTCCAATAGAGGAAGCGAACTTGCTTGAAAGTTTTTTAGCTTTGTTTTTTGGGCGAGGAGGGGGGTCCCAGGGCCTTGACACTGGAGTTCTGGTATATAATGATATGCAATAAGCTTTACTTCGGCTTTTTTATAGTAGTTTCTATACGGAACAAACAAAAATCTATCCCTGAGCTAATCCTGAGATTTGTAAAGTTATGTCTATCCTTATGAGCTGTATAAAACATAGCACTTCCAATAGATCATATGAAAATAAAAGAAATGTAATGAAAGTGAAGAAAGCATAAAATATGAACTCAGGAGGTGTGAAGTGGAGACCTTGGATAAAATTGCGAAGGATCTGGAAGATGCAGCTAGACGGCATGATAATAAAATGTTGTATTGACATGTTTACAAATTAAGAGGGAGTAGTCAATCCGGATTTGTCCCAATGTGGTCCAATCCCACTTTCTAAGACTATAATGAGAGAAAGGTTGAGATGGCTAGGGCACCTTCTGCGGATGAGAGGTGACTGACTGCTGAAGATTTTTCTTTCCGGCAAACCACCTAGGGCTAAACGGAAAGCAGGTCGGAAAGCAGGAGGGTGTAAAAAGGGGGGCTTTGAATAGAATAAGATGGATTGGGAGCGTGTGTAGCTGTGTTGGCCTCAGGTGACTTGGTGCTGCGGTGAGTTGTTAGTAGTAGTAGTGCTTCCAATACATCAATAATTACTTCCCTTATGTGTATATATGTTGTGAATGATAGGTTTATCAACCAGCATTCCTTTTTATGTTTCATTTTTTAGAAAGGTGCAGCTTGGAGAACAAAAAGATGATTTTTCAACCCCATCTGAAATTACAGAGGAACTTTCAGTAAATCCTAAAATAAACGAAGCACAGAATTTTGGAAGCGGTGGAGGTTCTTCTGGTATCGATGGGTAAGCAACATTTACCGATTTTGACTTATCTGGAATTCCAGATGGAAACAGCATTGTAAATCTAAGACATTTCCTCGGTGATTTAGCTTCTGTATTCACACACAAGATTAGTTGTAGACTATCATATGAAAATTTGATAATAAAACAATTAGAAAAGAAAGGCCTGCAAACTGAACTGAAAGTTAAATGTGAAAAGTATAACTGGGAAAAGAGGATTAAAAATGAACCAGAATGTCCAGTAACAAGTGTAAAAGAATATCTTTCAAGCTTTACTACAGAAAGTAAACAGGTCTCTTTCTCAAAAAAAGACTAAATTTTAAAAGGTTGCTTGAATTTGAAGGCTGTTTGGGGAGCCATGGGCACTGGAGATGGATACTCTACACTGTGGGAACTCTTCGGAGTGCTTGGAGTGAAGCCAATGTCGCAAATAGTTTATTCCCGTATTGAAAGACAGCTGGGTAGTGCTTGGATGAATAGTTTGTCGGAGATTTTGCGAGAAAATGGACGAGAGGCCTTACAATTAGCCATTCATGAAGTTAAGTATAAAAAGGACTCATACTGGACAAAAGTGATATATGATGGAGGCTGGAATAAGCGTAGCAAAGGGCATGATTACTCAGTCAAAGGATGTGTTGCAGTTATCATAGATGCATTTACGAAAAAACTGTTATATGCTGGCGTAGAAAATAAATACTGTTATATATGTTTTTCTTCTGCAAATTCTAAAGCAAGTCCTAAAGACCATTTCTGTATTCTGATCTATAACGGAAATTCAAAGAGCATGGGTACAGATATTCTAGTTGAAGGCTTTCGTTCCAGTGAAGAGATGCATGGATTACAGTTGTTAGAGTTTATTGGTGACGGTGATTCAAGTGTTTTTTTATAAGCTAAAACAGTGTGTCTCTTACGGTTCAAACATACGGAAAGATGAATGTGCCAATCACGTCACAAAGAACTATTTTTTTTTCCTTTAGACCAGGGCACTTCGTATTGAAGGAGCTGTTGTAGAAACTTTGAAAAGGGCTTATTCGATTGAAAACTTGAGTGGCTTGTACCCTTTTTAATAGTCGAAAATGATTGGAAGGCAACTTACATTCAAACATATGGAAAGATGAATGTGCAAATCACGTCACAAAGAACTATACAACGCATCTATATAACTTGTGCAAAAATAAGAAAGGTTTGTACACCAAATTTCTTCCCAGAGGAATTATCCAGCAATTGACCAAAAATTTAAGGGGTTTGATCAAAATAAATTCCGAAAATAATGGAACAGCGGAAGAATTGCAGAACCTGTTAAAAAGAGGTCCGTACCATGTTTTTGGAAACCACACAAAATGCGATTCTGTTTGTCCTAAGATTGGTAAATTCCTTAATGATAAAATAGAAAGTCGGTGGAATACTTTTCCCATGCACGTGTTTGAGGATGTTATGACAGGGGTAGAGATTGTATGTCGAAAAGCAGAGCAGCTCCAAAATGACGTAACTACAAACTTAGCTGAAAGCTACATGTCATTTGTTGCAAAGTTCATCGGGGGAAAGCAAATAAGCCGGTCTAAGGGAGGTTCATACCAAGCAAAAGTAAATGGAGCCAGCCTTACTTATAATTCAGGTCCGAAATGACATCAACTAGCTTGAAAAAATATTTTTAGGTCCAGTCCTTCTTGCTTGAAGAAAAAGTATTGAAAAAAAAAACAGCAGAACATCGCTTAAGATCCGAAAGTAATTTGACAAGTTATTATGGTTCTCTTGGAGGAAAACATTTTGCTAAGTTAAAAAACAGAAATAACAACTTTGGCGATCGGGACTATGGACCAAACTGCAATAAGCCAGTTATGACTCCTGATGAAAGAAGCTCAGTCAGACAAAAATATACTAAGCAACATTTAAAATTGGATAGTGCCAGTATTAGCCGTTTGTTTTATAATACCAAGGGGCAATAAAAAAAATGAGAACTGGGTTGAAGAGAGATCTAGGAGAATAACGAGCAGTTATTTCGATAGAATTACAGCTAGAAAAAATAGCACTAGAGTTGCCCCAATTGTTAAGCGAATTCGAAATTAGGGACCTAGATTCTGCTCTGCCCTTATGAAAAAGGGTTTGGATTTAGAATAAGTTGCTCTAGAAGCGTATGAAAAGAAATTCAACTTAAATATTATAAAGGGAGATAAAATAGGACTTAGTGTGCATCCACAGCATCAATATCTTGGTGCATCTGCAGATGGATTGCTCCCTGATGGCACACCTATAGAGATAAAAACTGTCCATAATATACAGAATTTAAATCATTTTTTATGCTGCTCAGTCCAAAAGCTATTCAAAGGATTTTTTATTGAATTATCCAGAGAAGGTCTTCAGTTTAAAAAAAATCATAGGTATTTTTCCCAGATACAAGGCTAACTCGAGATACTAGATAGAAAGATATGCCACTTAATAGTTTTTAACTCCATTGATGACTGGGAAATAATTACAGTTCACCGGTCAAAAGAGTACTGGGCGAAAATATTTCAAAAGCTTGAAGCTTTCTTGAATGAATCCTTACTACCTGAAATTTTAGACTAGAGGTTGGCTAGGAATATGGAAATCAGAGCGCCTGTTGTCTCAGGAATATGACCATCAGAGAGCCAAGCTCGTCTCAAGAAACAAAAAGAGGGAAGAAAAGAAGGTCAAGTCTAGTTGACGAAGTCTAGTGAAGTGAACAAGAAAAATACACAGAAGGGATCGGGAGACAACGAAGACTCTACCAGTCATTCAGTGCATGAAAACAGCGGTTTTGAATAAATATTTTGGTCTGATTTGGATTTAATGAATCTTTCTGTTTGACTTATTTTATGTGATGTATTTCGATGTACTTGCATTTTTGATGTGATTTGACAGTGATGTGATTATTACGGCTCTTTAGTTTTAATTAATAAGTGTGTAATTTACATTCCCAGCTTGCTGTGATGATCAAAGTCGCGTCCTTTTACCAGGCTTGTCCCATATCCACCGTGCTTGGCACAGTTTACTAGACATGGGCATTTATTACTTCAAATCTAAAACTAAACCAATTAAACGTCATATAAAATATTGTGAAACTTTTACAGATGGCTCCAGGTTAAGAGATGGGATTAGTAGATGTTCAGAAGCAATCCCTGAACTTGGACGGATAAAACAAGAAAAAATGTAGCAAAGACAGAATACCAAGGGATTATAGAAGCCCTTAAATAGATTTTAAATCCAACTTGGAGTTTTGCTGACTCTGTTGTTATACGTAGAGCCCTGTCTAGAATCCCTTACCAGTGCTAAGGCTTGTAAAAAGAAAAGAATGGCGCAATACATTCAAAATGCAGCTATCAGTGCTTCAGAAAAACCAAAAACTTTAAAAGTTAGGCAGGTAACAGCTCATCTAGATATATTGGACAATGAACAAGCAGAGTATCATGTTAAGCAGGCGATTAAAAGCATGCGTAATAAGCACGACGTCATAGATTACGATCCTGAAAGAGAAGACACTTTCTTGTAGGATTAATTAAAAAAACTTTCCGAAAAATAAGTTTTTCAAAGAAAAGTAAAGGACATTTTGAACTTAAGCTCAGGAGATATGAACACCTGTTAAAATTTAAACAAAAAACGACCAGAAATTACCATTAAAGAATAAATGAAACCCAAAACGAACAGAAATTAAATAAACAATAATAGCAAAAAACATACAACAAGTAATAATATAAATGAATAAATAGATTTTAAAGAGAGTAATGCTTCAATTGAATATGAAAATCAAGCTTAAAACGAAAAAAAATAGTTTGCTATTAAAGTATAAATGAAACTTAAAACGAACAGAAATTAAATAAACAATCAATGCGAACAAACATACAATACATATTAATGTAAATGAATAAATAAATCTTAAACGAGTGAAACTTAAATTGAACATGCAAATCAAGTTTGAATCGAATAAAAATAACTATAAACAAGAATTTGGGTATCGCCTCACTGCAGAAGCCTAAAACCTACTGTGTCATTGGCGCCTTACTGAAAACTATACGAGTCTTGAACAGTCTTGGAAAGTATAAACAAAATCAAATTGAATATTAGACATGTACTGATATTAACAGTTGAAAGATACATCAGTTCAAGATTCTTTTTCACTGTAATTTTTATTTTCATTTTCAATGCTGTAAGAACTAGAAAAGAATAAATTTGTAATACAAGAGTAATTCGTTTTCAGTGAAGCACCAATGACGCAGACGGTTTTAGGTTTTTGCAGTTAAAGAAGGGGGCAGTATCCAAATTTTGTTTGTAGTGATACTATATTTGTCTTGACCAATCTTGGAAAGAACTAATAAATTAAACTGAATATTTGATGTATAATGATATTAATTGCTGAATGCTCATCACTTCAAAATTTTACTGTAATTTTAATATTTATTTTCAATATTAAATACAAAAGAAAACATTTGTAATATAATTCATTTTCAGTAAAGCACCAATGATGCAGTAGGTTTTAGGCTTCTGCAGTGAGGCGATACCCAAACTCTTGTTTGTAGTTATTGTTATTCGATTCAAACTTGATTTGCATATTCAATTCAAGTTTCAGTCGTTTTAAGATTTATTTATTCATTTACATTAATATATATTTTATGTTTGTTCGCATTGATTGTTTATTTAATTTCTGTTCCTTTTTAACTTTCACATATACTTTTATAGCAAACTATTTTTTTTTGGTTTTAAGCTTGATTTTCATATTCAATCTAAGCATTACTCTCTTTAAAATCTGTTTATTCATTTATATTATTACTTGTTGTATGTTTTTTGCTATGATTGTTTATTTAATTTCTGTTCTTTTTGGGTTTCATTTATTCTTTAATAGTAATTTCTGGCCATTTAGAGTTTGAATTTTAACAGGTCTTAATACCTACTGAGCTCAATTTCAAAATGACCTTTAATTTTCTTTGATAAACTTATTTTTCGGAAAGTTATTTTTAATTAATTTTTGTTAATTTTGTATCCCAAAAACTTTTAAGTTTTTATTGCATGGGGGGTTGCTTACTGTCCGATTATTCTTGACTTTAAAAAACGGATCTAGAACTTTCAATCGAATGAGGCTTTTTTCAAAGTCTATACGATTACCTCTTTGATAAAAACCTTATATAAGAACAAAAAACAGCTTGCCTAACTTTTGGATAGCGATTGGCAACAATGAATGGATTGAAGAAATAGCTCCAATAAGGGTGTTTTGACCATTTCATTTGCTGACACAAAGGGATCACGACTGTTTGGAATTGACCTTAATAGGATTTTGTGTGCCAAAGAAAGTTTACATCTATCACAGAGTATGTATTTTAACCTTATATTTGGATAATTATAATAGATTTACTATGTGTTCTTCCCATACAAAACTTTACATTATTAAAGTCTTTGGGGTGGGGGCAGCGTAGTTGGCAGAAGGTAGAAAACTTTAGCGTAGACAGTAGGAGAGGGGGAGGTTGAGGCTGGAGACTCATTCAATACGGGGCGGAACTTCACTTATCTCCTCCGTTCCCGATTTAGGAGATTAGACAGACTCATTGGGCTGTAGAATATTGGACCGTTTGAGATGTGAAAGACTTTAAAATACTCAAAAATACTTTATATTTTCAATTATTGCAGGGTTGATTTCATAGATTGTGGAACGGTGAGCCCCCTGGCCCATCATTTGGGTGAGCCTCAACTCATAATATGCAATTTTGATTAATTGTCTCGTGTTATGTGCATATATTATTCTACATATGCTATTTTGAGCTATACTTTTATCGCATTGCGCTCATTTTTAAGGCTTGAGATAAAAACTGAAACCTTAGCGGAGACATTGGTGGGGGGAAGTCTCCCCCCTCACATGCATAATTGAGCAGCCACAGAGAAAGTAAAACAAATGAAATTAAGCTGTCTTTTGAAAATGTCTTTTTTCAAAAGACACGAACAAAGTCATCTAAAGGAACCTGAAGTGCTATCTCTGACATTTCCGTTGATTCTTTATTCCCGTTATTTTCAGATGTACAATTTTAAATATTATCGAATTGGTTTAGTTATCCCCTTCCTGAGTTATTAACATTTTGAAAAACACGCACCTGGGAAGTTCCTACCCCCGTAATAAGCATTTTCTTTTCCAGCTTATTATTCCCTCGTATTAAATTCCACCCAGCAGAAGTTTCTCAGCTATGGACTATGCTCACACAAAATCGTCCCCTCAGATAATTTCCAATATTCATAAACATGGAAGCTGAAATTTCTAATCAACTTTTTAGGTCAGAAGCAATGCTATAGCGTTACCTAAGTAAAGACCCATAAGGGTTCAATGAATTAATACTTATTTATTTTTCCAGGGACACTTTATGTGGAAGAGGTGGTCACATAAACTTTGGAACGGGGTTCATTGAATTACAAATTAAAATTTATAGTTCCCTTACACCAGGGGCGGATCCAGGATTTTTTAGGCGGGAGCAAAATAGGTTGATCCGATAAACTTGCGTTAGTAGAATGTTTAATTAACGAATTCTTGCTTTATTTAATTAATTTAAAGTACTTTTGACTCCGTTAGGGGGGGGGGCGGTCACCCCCCTCGCCCCTCCCCTGGTTCCGCCACTGCCTTACACTCTCTGTGTCTTTCCTTGTGAGGGAGGAGAGCAGATGCCTAGTAGGTGAGTGTTAATACCAAAACATTATAACTCTCATTGGGCTTTCAGGTATAAACAGAATTAGTTCAAAGGGAGGGGTGGAGAAAAAGGGCGTGGGGGGTATTTGCCCTTCGATTGATTTTGACTCGTAAGAGCTGGACTAGAACTTCCAATTTCCAATCAAATGAGCCCTCTCTGAAGTTTATACGAGAATCTCTTCCTGGCCCCGGGCCCTGGGGGGTTTTGTCGACGCCAGAGTTTTGTTACTTAACCTTTCAACTATTTTTAACAATATTTCTATCTGATGCATTTAGGGCGTGGAGGAGGGGGGCTAGTTGTCCTCCAATCTCTTTTGACTGTTAAAAAGTGAACAAGAACTTTCAATTTCCAATCAAATGAGCCCTCTCTAAAGTATAAACGAGTATCTCTTCCATAAAAAAAGAATATGAAGGATTCGGAGAATCCTTAAATTACAATCCTTGCCCAGAGGGCTGTGGCGGAGTTGTCATCCTCAAGGACTTAATTTCCAGACCTTAAAACTACGTTTAATGAAATGGCTATCTCAAAATTTTGATTGGATGTGTTTGGGGAAAAGGTGGACATGAGATGGGGGATAGTTACCCTCCAATCGCTTTCGACTATTAAAAAGGGAACCAGCCCTTTGAATTTCAAATCGAATGAGCCTTTTTTAGGTTTCTACGACAACGCCTTCTACAAAAACCTTATATGCCCCCAGGGCATAACTTAAAACCCTTGCACTGAGGGTTGTGGGGGATTGTCCTCCTCAAAAACGTATTTTCTAATTGGAAATCAACTACGCTGAACAAAATGGCTATCTCAAAACTTTGATTGGATGTGTTTGGGAGAATGATGGGCGTGGGAGGGGGGAGGCTAGTTGCCCTCCAATCACGTTCGACAATTAAAAAGGGCATTATCCCTTTGAATTTCCAATCGAACGAGCCTTTTTTGAAGTTTCTACGACAACGCCTTCAATAAAACCTTATATATCCCAGGGCATAACTTAAACCCCTTGCCCTGAGGGTTGTGGTGGATTATCCTCCTCAAAAACATATTTTCTATGTGAAACTCAACTACGCTGAACCAAATGGCTATCTCAAAATTTTGATTGGATGTGTGCGGGGGACTGATGGTCGTGGGGGGGCTAGTTGCCCTCCAATCACGGTCGAATATTAAAAAGTGCACTGTACCATTGAAATTTCAATCGAATGAGCCTTTTTTAAAGTTTTTCCGAATACACCTTCTATTAAAACCTTATATGCTCCCAGGGTATAACTTAAAACTCTGACCCTGAAGATTGTGGGGGAGTGTCCTCCAAAAAAAAATATTTTCTATCTGGAAATCAACCACGCTGAAAAAAAAGGCTATCTCAAAATTTTCATTGGTTGTGTTTGGGGAAATGATGGGCGTGGGGGGGGGGCGAGTTGTACTCCAACCACTTTCGACTATTAAAAAGGGAACTAGCCCTTTAATTTAGAATCGACTGAGCCTGTTTTGAAGTTTCTACGACAACACCTTGTATAAAAACCTGATAACCCCCCAGTGTGAAGCTTAAAACCCTTGCCCTGAAGATTGTTAAGGATTGTCCTCCTCAAAAATATATTTTCTATCAGGTAAAAAACAACGCTGAACGAAATAGCGATCGCACAGTGTGTATGGACGGGGTTGTGGGGAAGGCGGGGCGTAGGGGGGGGGACTAGGTGCCCTCCAATCACTTTAGATTATTGGAAAGCCCACTATCCATATGAATTTTTAAATGAATGAGCCTTTTTTTAAGTTTCTACGACAACGCCTTCTACAAAAACATTATACGCCCCTAGGGCATAGCTTAAAACTCTTGCCCTGAAGGTTATGGGGGATTTTCCTCCTCGAAAAACATATTTTCTATTTGGAAACAAACTTCGCTGAACAAAATGGCTATCTAAAAATTTTGATTGGATGTGTTTGGGGGAATGATGGGCGTGAGAGGGGGGATGTGTTTGGGGGAATGATGGGCGTGAGAGGGGGGGATAGTTGTCCTCCAATCACGTTAGACTATTAAAAAGGGCACTAGCCCTGTAAAATTTCCAATCAAATAAGCCTTTTTTGAAGTTTCTACGACAACGCCTTCTACAAAAACCTTATATGCCCCCAGGGGCAAAATTTTTGCCCACCTTATATGCCCCCAGGGCATAACTTAAAACCCTTGCCCTGAGGGTTGTGGGGGATTGTCCTCCTCAAAAACGTATTTTCTAATTGGAAATCAACTACGCTGAACAAAATGGCGCTCTCAAAAGTTTGATTGGATGTGTTCGGGGGACTAATGCGCGTAGGGGGAGAGCTAGTTGCCCTCCCATCACTTTGGACTATTAAAAAGGGTACTATCCGTATGAATTTCTACTCGAATTAGCTTTTTTTGAAGTTTCTACGACAACAACTTCTATAAAAACCTTATATGCCCCCAGGGCATAACTTAAAACACATGCCCTGAGGATTGTGGGGACTTTTCCTCCTCAAATAAATATTTTCTATGTGAAAATCAACTACGCTGCACAAAATGGCTGTCTTAAAATTTTGATTGGATGTGTTTTGGGAAATGATGGGCGTGGGGGGAGGCTAGTTGCACTCCAATCACTTTCGACTATTAAAAAAGGAGCTAGCCCTTTAATTTCCAATCGAATGAGCCTGTTTTGAAGTTTCTAAGGCAACGCCTTCTATAGAAACCTTATTTGCCCCCAGGGTATAACAGAAAACCCTTGCCCAGAGGGTTGTGGGGGAGTGTCCTCCCCAAAAAGCTATTTTCTATCTGGAAATCAACTACGCTGAACAAGATGGCTATCTCCCAATTCTAATTGTATGTGTTTGGGGGAATGATGGGCGTAGGAGGGGGGAGCTAGTTGACCTCCAATCATTTTTGACTATTAAAAAGGGAACTATCCCTATTAATTTCAAATCGAATGAGCCTTTTTTGAAGTTTCCAACACAAATCCTTCTACAAAAATCTTATATGCCCCCAGGGCATAACTTAAAAACCTTGCCCTGAGGGTTATGGGGGATTGTCCTCCTCAAAAACATATTTTCTCTCTGAAAATCAACTTCGCTGAACAATAGCGCTATCACAAACTGTTGAGTGGCTGTGTTGGGGGGAATGATGGTCGTGGGGGGGGGGCTAGTTGCCCTCCAATCACTTTCGACTATTAAAAAGGGAACTATCCCTTTGAAATTCCAATCGATTGAGCCTTTTTTGAAGTTTCTACAACAACGCCTTCTACAAAAACCTTATATGCCCCAGGGCATAACTTACAACTCTTGCCCTGAAGGTTATGGGGGAGTGTCCTCCACAAAAACATTTTCTATCTGGAAATGAACTACGCTGAACAATATGGCTATTTCAAAATTTTGATTGGATGTGTTTGGGAAATAACGGGCGTGGGGGAGGGCTAGTTGCACTCCAATCACTTTCGACTATTTAAAAGGGAACTAGCCATATGAATTTCTACTCGAATTAGCTTTTTTTAAGTTTCTACGACAACACCTTATCTAAAAACCTTATATGACCCCACGGCATAACTTAAACCACTTGCCCTGAGGGTTGTGGGACTTTTCCTCCTCAAAAACATATTTTCTATGTGAAACTCAACTACGCTGAACAAAATGGCTGTCTCAAAATATTGATTGGATGTGTTTTGGGAAATGATGGGCGTGGGGGGAGGCTAGTTGCACTCCAATCACTTTCGACTATTAAAAAGGGAGCTAGCCCTTTAATTTCCAATCGAATGAGCCTGTTTTTAAGTTTCTAAGACAACGCCTTCTATAGAAACCTTATTTGCCCCCAGGGCATAACAGAAAACCCTTGCCCTGAGGGTTGTGGGGGAGTGTCCTCCCCAAACATATATTTTCTATCTGGAAATCAACTACGCTGAACAAGATGGCTATCTCAAAATTGTAATTGTATGTGTTTGGGGGAATGATGGGTGTAGGAGGGGGGAGCTAGTTGTCCTCCAATCACTTTTGACTATTAAAAAGGGCACTAGCCCTATGAATTTCTAATCGAATTAGCCTTTTTGAAGTTTCTAAGACAACACCTTCTACAAAAACCTTATATGCCCCCAAGGTATAACTTAAAACCCTGGTCCTGAGGGGTGTGGGGGATTGTCCTCCTCAAAAACATATTTTCTATCTGAAACTCAACTTCGCTGAACAAAATAGCTATCTCAAAATTTTGCTTGGATGTGTTTGGGGGAATGATGGTCGTGGGGGGGGCTAGTTGCCCTCCAATCACTCGACTATTAAAAAGGGCACTATCCCTTTGAAATTCCAATCGATTGAGCCTTTTTTGAAGTTTCTACAAAAACGCCTTCTATAAAAACCTTATATGCCCCCAGGGCATAACTTAAAACTCTTGCCCTGACGGTTATGGGGAAGTGTCCTCCACAAAAACATTTTCTATCTGTAAATGAACTACGCTGAACAATATGGCTATTTCAAACTTTTGATTGGATGCGTTTGGGGAAATAAAGGGCGTGGGGGGGGGCGCGATGCACTCCAATCACTTTCGACTGTTAGAGAGAGAACTAGCCCTGTAATTTTCAATCGAACGAGCCTATTTTGAAGTTTCTATGACAACACCTTCTAGATGAACCTTATATTCCCCCAGGGCATAACTTACAACACTCGCCCTGAGGGTTGTGGGGGAGTGTCCTCCCAAAAAGTATATTGTCTATGTTAAAATCAACTACGCCGAACAAAATGGATATCACAACGTTTTTAGTGGATGCGTGGGGGGGACTGATGGCCGTAGGGGGAGGAGCTAGTTGCCGTCCAATCCTTTTTGACTATTAAAAATGGCACTAGCCCTATGAATTTTTAATCGAATGAGTTTTTTTTGAAGTTTCTACGACAACACCTTCTACAAAAATCTTATATGCCCCCAGGGCATAACTTAAAACCCTTGCCATGAGGGGTGTGGGGGATTGTCCTCCTCAAAAAAATATTTTATATCTGAAACTCAACTTCGCTGAACAAAATGGCTATCTTAAAATTTTGATTGGATGTGTTTGGGGGAATGATGGTAATGGGGGGGGGGGCTAGTTGCCCTCCAATCACTTTCGAATATTAAAAAGGGCACTCTATCCCTTTGAATTTCTAATCGAATGAGCCTTTTTCGAAGTTTTTACGACAACGCCTTCTAGAAAAACCGTATATGCCCCAAGGGCATAACTATAAACCCGTGCCCTGGGGGTTGTTGGTAATTGTTCTCTTCAAAAACATATTTTCCATCAGGAAATCAACTACGCTGAACTAAATGGCTATCTCAAAATTTTGATTGGATGTGTTTGGGGGACGGCTGGGCGTGAGAGGGGGGGGGGATAGTTGACCTCCAATCACGTTCGACTATTAAAAAGGGCACTGTCCCTTTGAATTTCCAATCGATTGAGGCTTTTTTGAAGTTTCTACGACAACAGCTTCAATAAAAACCTTATATCCCCCCAGGGCTGAACTTAAAACCCTTGCCCTGAGGGTTGTGGGGGAGTGTCATCCCCAAAAATATATTTTCTAATTGGAAATCAACTACGCTGAACAAAATGGCTATCTCAAAATTTTGATTTGATGTGTTTGGGGGACGGATGGGCGTGGGACGGGGGGGGGGGGCTAGTTGCCCTCCAATCACGTTCGACAATTAAAAAGGGAATTATCCCTTTGAATTTCCAATCAAACGAGCCTTTTTTGAAGTTTCTACGACAACGCCTTCAATTAAACCTTATATACCCCAGGGCATAACTTAAAACCCTTGCCCTGAGGGTTGTGGGGGAGTGTCCTCCTCAAAAACATATTTTCTATCTGGAAATCAACTACGCTGAACAAAATGTCTCTCCAAATTTGGATTGGATTTGTTTGGGGGAATAATGCGCGTAGGGGGAGAGCTAGTGGCCCTCCAATCCCTGTTGACTATTAAAAAAGGTACTAGCCATATGAATTTCGAATCGAATGAGCTTTTTTTGAAGTTTCTACGACAACACCTTCTCTAAAAACCTTATATGCCCCCACGGCATAACTTAAAACCAATGCCCTGAGGGTTGTAGGAATTGTCCTCCTCAAAAACATATTTTCTATGTGAAACTCAACTACGCTGAACAAAATGGCTGTCTCAAAATTTTGATTGGATGTGTTTTGGGAAATGATGGGCGTGGGGGGCTAGTTGCACTCCAATCACTTTCGACTATTAAAAAGGGAACTAGCCCTTTAATTTCCAATCGAATGAGCCTTTTTTGAAGTTTCTAAGACAACGCATTCTATAGAAACCTTATTTGCCCCCAGGGCATAACTGAAAACCCTTGCCCAGAGGGTTGTGGGGGAGTGTCCTCCCCAAAAATATATTTTCTATCAATAAATCAACTACGCTGAACAAGATGGCTATCTCAAAATTGTGATTGTATGTGTTTGGGGGAATGATGGGCGTAAGAGGGGGGAGCTAGTTGCCCTCTAATCACTTTTGACTATTAAAAGGGGCACTAGCCCTATGAATTTCAAATCGAATGAGCCTTTTTTGAAGTTTCCAAGAAAACTCCTTCTACAAAAATCTTATATGTCCCCAAGGCATAACATACCACCCGTGTCCGGAGGATTGTGGGGGATTGTCCTCCTCAAAATAATATTTTCTATCTGAAACTAAACATCGCTGAACAAAATAACTATCTCAAAATTTTGATTGGATGTGTGTGGGGGAAAGATGGTCGTTGGGGGGGGGGCTAGTTGCCCTCCAATCACTTTCGACTATTAAAAAGGAAACTATCCCTTTGAATTTCCAATCGATTGAGCCTTTTTTGAAGTTTCTACGAAAACGCCTTCTATAAAAACCATATGCCCCCAGGGCATAACTTAAAACACTTGCCCTGATGGTTATGGGGGAGTGTCCTCCACAAAAAAATATTGAAACTGGACATGAAATCCGCTGAAAAAAAAGTCTATCTAAAAATTTTGATTGGATGTGTTTGGGGAAATAAAGTGCGTGGGGGGGGGGGGAGCTAGTTGCCCTCCAATCACTTTTGACTATTAAAAAGGGCACTAGCCTTAGCCTTTAGGGGAGTGTCCTCCCTAAAAGTATATTTTCTATGTGGAAATCAACTAAACCGAACAAAATGGTTATCTCAAAATTTTTAGTGGATGCGTTTGGGGGAATGATGACCGTAGGGGGGGGGGAGCTAGTTGCCCTCCAATCACTTTTGACTATTAAAAAGGGCACTAGCACTATGAATTTCTAATCGAATGAGTCTTTTTTGAAGTTTCTACGACAACTCATTCTAGAAAAATTTTATAACCCCCCAGGGCATAACATAAAACCATTGCCCTAAGGGGGGTGGGAGATTGTCCTCCACAAAAACAAATTTTATATCTGACACTCAACTTCACTGAACAAAATGGCTATCTTAAAATCTTGATTGGATGTGTTTGGGGGAATGATGGTCGTGGGGGGGGGGCTAGTTGCCCTCCAATCACTTTCGACTATTAAAAAGGGCACTATTCCTTTGAATTTCTAATCGAATGAGCCTTTTTTGAAGTTTCTACAACAACGCCTTCTAGAAAAACCTTATATGCCCCCAGGGCATAACATAAACCCTTCCCCTGAGGGTTGTGGGGGATTGTCCTCCTCAAAAAAACATATTTTCCATCTGGAAATCAACTACGCCGAACAAAATGACTATCTCAAAATTTTGATTGGATGTGTTTGGGGGAATGAGGGGCGTGAGAGGGGGGATAGTTGACTGCCAATCACGTTTGACTAGTAAAAAGGGCACTGTCCCTTTGAATTTCCAATCGATGGAGGCTTTTTAGAAGTTTTGACGACAACACCTACAATAAAAACCTTATATCCCCCCAGGGCTGAACTTAAAACCCTTGCCCTGAGGGTTGTGGGGGATTGTCCTCCTCAAAAACATATTTTCTATCTGAAACAAAAATGCGCTGAACAAAATGTCTATCTTAAAATTTTTGATTGGATGTGTTTGGGGGAATGATGGTCGTGGGGGGGGGCTAGTTCCCCTCCAATCACTTTCGAATATTAAAAAGGGCACTATCCCTTTGAATTTCCAATCGACTGAGCCTTTTTAGAAGTTTCTACGACAACGCCTTCAATAAAAACCTTATATGCCCCCATGGCTGAGCTTAAAACACTTGCCCTGAGGGTTGTGGGGGATTGTCCTCCTCAAAAACATATTTTCAATCTGAAACACAACTTCGCTGAACAAAATAGCTATCTAAAAATTTTGATTGGATGTGTTCGGGGGAATGATGGTCGTGGGGCCAAGGGGGGCTAGTTGCCCTCCAATCACTTTCGACTATTAAAAAGGGCACTGTCCCTTTGAATTTCCAATCGATTGAGCCTTTTTTGAAGTTTCTCCAACAACGCCTTCTATAAAAACCTTATATGCCCCCAGGGCATAACTTAAAACTCTTGCCCTGAAGGTTGTGGGGGAGTGTCCTCCTCAAAAACATATTTTCTATCTGGAAATCAACTACGCTGAACAAAATGGCTATCTCAAAATTTTGATTGGATGTGTTTTGGGAAATCATGGGCGTGGGGGGGGCTAGTTGCACTCCAACCACTTTCGACTATTAAAAAGCGCACTAGCCCTTTAATTTCCAATCGAATGAGCCTGTTTTGAAGTTTCTACGACAACACCTTCTATAAAAACCTTATAAGCCCCCAGGGCGTAACTTAAAACCCCTTGCCCTGAAGGTTGTGGGGGAGTGTCCTCCCCAAAAATATATTTTCTATCTGGAAATCAACTACGCTGACCAAAATGGCTATCTCAAAATTTTGATTGGATGTGTTTGGGGGAAGGATGGGCGTAGTGGGGGGAGCTAGTTGCCCTCCAATCACTTTTGACAATTAAAAAGGGCACTAGCCTTATGAATTTCTAATCTAATGAGTCTTTTTTGAAGTTAATACGACACCACCGTCTAAAAAAATCTTATATCCCCCCAGGGCATAACTTAAAACCCTTGCCCTGAGGGTTGTGGGAGAGTGTCCTCTTCGAAATACATATGTTCCATTTGGAAACCAACTAAGCAGAACCAACTGGCTATCTACAATTTGTGATTCGATGGGATTGGGGGAAGGATGGGCGTTAGAGGGGGGGATAGTTGCCCTCCAATCACTTTCGACTATGAAAAAGGGCACTATCCCTGTAAATTTCCAATCAAATAAGCCTTTTTTTAAGTTTATACGACAACGCCTTCTATAAAATCCTCATATGCACTAAGGGCATAACTTAACACCCTTGCCATGAGGGCTATGGGGGATTGCCCTTCTTAAAAACGTATTTTCTATTTGGAAATCAACTACGCTGAACAAAATGGCTATCTCAAAATTTTGAGTGTTTTTGTTCTGGGAAATGTTGGGCGTGGGACGGGGGGGGGCTAGTTGCCCTCCAATCACGTTCGACAATTAAACAGGATATTATCCCTTTGAATTTCCAATCGAGCGAGCCTTTTTTGAAGTTTCTACGACAACGCCTTCAATAAAACATTATATACCCCAGGGCATAACTTAAAACCCTTACCCTGAGGGTTGTGGGGGAGTGTCCCCCCAAAAAATATATTTTCTATCTGGAAATCAACTACGCTGAACAAAATGGCTATCTCAAAATTTTGATTGGATTTGTTTGGGGGAATAATGGGCGTAGGGGGGGGCTATTTGCCCTCCAATCCCTTTTGACTATTAAAAAGGGTACTAGCCGTATGAATTTCTAATCGAATGAGCTTTTTTTGAAGTTTCTACGACAACGCCTTCTATAGAAACATTATTTGCCCCCACGGCATAACATAAACCCCTTGCCCTGAGGGTTGTGGGGAATTTTCCTCCTCAAAAACATATTTTCTATGTGAAACTCAACTACGCTGAACAAAATGGCTGTCTCAAAATTTTGAGTGGATATGTTTTGGGAAATGATGGGCGTGGGGGGGGGGGCTAGTTGCACTCACATCACTTTTGACTAATAAAAAGGGCACTAGTCCTTTAATTTCCAATCGAATGAGCCTGTTTTGAAGTTTCTACGACAACGCCTTCTATAGAAACCTTATTTGCCCCCAGGGTATAACAGAAAACCCTTGCCCTGAGAGTTGTGGGGTAGTGTCCTCCCCAAAAATATATTTTCTATGTGGAACTCAACTCCGCTGAACAAGAGGGCTATCTCCCCAGTGTAATTGTATGGGGTGGGGGAAATGATGGGCGTAGGGGGGGAGCTAGTTGCCCTCTAATCACTTTAGACTCTTAAAAAGGGAACTAGCCCTATGAAGTTCTAATCGAATGAGTCTTTTTTGAAGTTTCTACGACAACACCTTCAAGAAAAATCTTATATGTCCCCAAGGCATAACTTAAAACCCTGGTCCTGAGGATTGTGGGGGATTGTCCTCCTCAAAAAAATATTTTCTATCTGAAACTAAACTTCGCTGACAGAAATATCTATCACAAAATTTTGATTGGATGTGTTTGGGGGACTGATGGTCGTGGGGGGGGGCTAATTGCCCTCCAATCACTCGACTATTAAAAAGGGAACTATCCCTTTGAAATTCCAATCGATTGAGCTTTTTTTGAAGTTTCTACAAAAACACCTTCTATAAAAACCTTATATGCCCCTAGGGCATAACTTACAACACTTGCCCTGAGGGTTATGGGGGAGTGTCCTCCTCAAAAACATATTGTATCTAGACATGAACTACGCTGAACAAAACGGCTATCTCAAAATTTTGATTGGATGTGTTTGGGGAAATAAAGTGCGTGGGGGGGGGGGGGCTAGGTACACTCCAGTCTCTTTTGACTAGTAAAAAGGGAACTAGCCCTTTAATTTACAATCTAATTAACATATTTTGAATGTTCTGCGACAACGCTTTCTATAAGATCCTTATATACCCCCAGGGCAAAACTTAAAACCCTCGCCCTGAGGGTTGTGGGGGAGTGTCCTCCCTAAAAGTATAGTTTCTATCTGGAAATCAACTACGCTGAACAAAATGGTTATCTCAAAATTTTTAGTGGATGTGTTTGGGGGAATGATGGGCGTAGGGAGGGGGGGGGAGCTAGTTGCCCTCCAATCACTTTTGACTATTAAAAAGGGCACTAGCCCTATGAATTTCTAATCGAATGAGTTTGTTTTGAAGTTACTACGACAACACCTTCTACAAAAATTTTATATCCCCCCAGGGCATAACTTAAAACCCTTGCCATGAGGGTTGTGGGGGATTGTCCTCCTCAAAAATAAATTTTCTATCTGAAACTCAACTTCGCTGACCAAACTGGCGATCTCAAAATTTTGATTGGATATGTTTGGGGGAATGATGGTTGTGGAGGGGGCGCTAGGGGCCCTCCACTCACGTTCGAATATTAAAAAGGGCACTCTATTCCCTTGAATTTCCAATCGAAGGAGACATTTTCGATGTTTTTACAACACAGCCTTTTATAAAAACCTTATATGCCCCAAGGGCATAACATAAATCCGTCCCCGGAGGGTGGTGGGAGATTGTCCTCCTCAAAAAAACATATGTTCTATCTTGACATCATCTCCGCCGGACACAACGACTATCTCAAAATTTTGATTGGATGTGTTTGGGGGACGGCTGGGCGTGAGAGGGGGGGAGAGTTGCCTTCCAATCACGTTCGACTATTAAAAAGGGCACTGTCCCTTTGAATTTCCAATCGATTGAGGCTTTTTTGAAGTTTATACGACAACACCTTCTATAAAAACCTTATATGCCCCCAGGGCTGAACTTAAAACCCTTGTCCTGAGGGTTGTGGGGGATTGTCCTCCTCAAAAATAGATTTTCAATCTGAAACACAATTTCGGTGAACAAAATGGTCATCTCAAAATTTTGATTGGCTGTGTTAGGTGGAATGGTGCTCGTGGGGCCAAGGGGGGCTAGTTGCCCTCCAATAACAGTCGACTATTAAGAAGGGAACTGTCCCTGTGAATTTTCATTCGAATGAGCCTTTTTTGCAGTGTCTCCAACAACGCCTTCTATAAAAACCTTATAAGCCCCCAGGGCTGAACTTAAAACCCTTGCCCTGAGGGTTGTGGGGGATTGTCCTCCTCAAAAACATATTTTCAATCTGAAACACAACTTCGCTGAACAAAATAGCTATCTAAAAATTTTGATTGGATGTGTTTGGGGGAATGATGGTCGTGGGGCCAAGGGGGGCTAGTTGCCCTCCAATCACTTTCGACTATTAAGAAGGGCACTATCCCTTTGAATTTTTAGTTGAATGAGCCGTCGGTGAAGTTTTTACAACAACAACTTATATTAGATCCTTATATACCCCCAAGGCATAACTTAAAACCCTTGCCCTGAGGGTTGTGGGGGAGTGTACTCCTCAAAAATATATTTTCTATCTGGAAATCAACAACGCTGAACAAAATGGCTATCTAAAAATTTAATTGGATGTGTTTAGGGAAATGACGGGCGTGGGGGGGGGCTAGTTGCACTCCAATCAGTTTCGATTATTAAAAAGGGCACTAGTCCTTTAATTTCCAATCAAATGAGCCTGTTTTGAAGTTTCTACGACAACACGTTCTATAAGAATCTTATATGCCCCCAGGGCATAACTTAAAAACCCTTGCCCTCAGGGTTGTGGGGGAGTGTCCTCCTCAAAAATATATTTTTTATCTGGAAATCAACTACTCTGAACAAAATGACTATCTGAAATTTTGATTGGATGTTTGGGAGAATGATGGGCGTGGGGGGGCTAGTTGCCCTCCAATCATTTTCGACTATTAAAAAGGGCACTAGAACTCTTAATTCCCAATCGAATGAGCCCCCTTTGAAGTTTCTACGATGACCCCTTCCATATGAAGTGCCTCTGGGAAAAAAATAATAATAATCATAAAACATTGGAGCTGTATAGCCTTTACTATAGGCAACGCTACAGCATTGCCTCTGATAATCTTACCACAAAGATAATGTTTTCCAACAAGAAATAAAATCTTTTGACACCTGACCACGATAGAGCAATTTCCTTTTGCTACTGTAACCAAAAACTGTCAACAGCAATTTCAACATATATTATTCTGCAATATCCCGAAGGATTGTCATTGAAAACAAAGAAAATATAACAACATCAAAATAACTCAAGACAAAATTTCTGAGCAAGTTATCAATATTGATTCATTTAGTTTTTTGAACTATCGTTTTCTTCTATTTTAAAAACATATCACTTGAATCAATTGTCTTAATTTGTGAATTAAGTAGGGATGTAACTTTGAAACGTCTACTAAACATCTATTCTTGTTGTAGTTGAATAATTAAGCGTTCTGTTCGAACATGATTTTCTTATTTGCTGTATTAATTTGCTATCTAATTAGGTTTTAAGGTATTAAGTTTCTGTATGAATATAATTTGGTATCTAATGTCCCAAGATTTAGATTCAGAGACTTTTAAATTACTCAATGTCATAAAGATTAATTCGTGAGGAGAACCGCTTCCCTTCTTCAGCACTGTAGGAGAAAGTCTTAAGAAAACATGTTGACGTCTACTGAGCAAAAATGGACAAAACTGCTAATCCAAAATAAGCAAGCAATAATTTAAGTAAAGAAGAAAAAAAACAAAAATAAGAACATGAACAATGGCGTAGTTATAAACGAAGCTTAAATATTGGTGAAAAAAGGTGAATATTTCGTAAGGACAACTACTTCCCTTCTTCAGCGATAAAAGAGAACGTAAAAAATAACATTTCCACATTTTCTGAATGAAAATACAAAATGTGGTGATAATTTGTGTAAATAGTTTTCTCCCTCGCCTTGCCCCCCCCCCCAGGAGGAAACGAAAATCCAGATTAAAATCTCAGTTAAAACATCAAGTATAAAAGATTAGTAACATTATTATTAGAGGAGTATACAGGAGAGGGGGCTTCGGGTTTCAACGCCCCCTCCCCTAATCCTAAATTATTCATAAAGAATATATTCGTATTTTTTATTCTTACTACCAAATAATATATTTCATTCTAATTGTTGACCCCCTCCCACAAACAATTTAGTCACAATCTAACAGATCAACACTTGTCAATATCTGATGTTATTTGTCCATAAAAAATTGACAGATATAGTAAATGAATTAACTTGCTATTATAATTAGGGCCCGAACGATATGGATGTTTCGTATCCGTAACCAATTTATCGGTATCGTACCGATACGATACCAATTTGGCAATGAATTCCCTACCGAAAATAAAACGTACCTTAACTTTAAACCCTGCAATTTCTGCCACAAAATCAAACTCACATGTTTTTCCATGGAGTACTTCTCACAAACGAACAACCTCAACAATTCACTGTTGATTATAAATAATGAAAAACAAAATTTATTTAGAAAATATTTAAGAAAACAATTAAACCAAGTAAGATTCGAGTCTGGACCAGAAAAACTATGTGAGCCATTAAAATTAAAAACAAAAAATAAATACAGAACAAGCAGACGAATCAAATAAAAGTTCAAACGGAGACAAGTCCATTAATTACAGTGAAAACAGATACAAACACCTGAATACTTCAAACCAATTCTAGCACCCTGAACTCGCAAAACCTCTAAAACGTCATTCATTTTGCTCAAACTTTCATCTAGGATGCTTAAATCATCAGCATAATCCAAGTCCAGGAGACTTTTTCCTCCCCATTTGATTGAATATTTATTTATTTTTTAAGCTGCTACATTGACTTGAAGTCCAAAAGTTTAAAGAACGTGTCTAGTAACTAGAACTATCTACTTTAAGGGGCATTTATTTTAACACCGAGGGTATTTTCTGGAGGGAAGGAGGGGGAGGGGGGGGGGGTAAACGCCGGCTCCCTTATTTACCTTATTTTATTAGGGAACACGGTAGGTTCATGTAGCCCAAATTTATAGATTTTTCTTTATTTTTTAGCGTTCTTCTCCTAGATAAATTCCTAATAATTTATCGGTCCTCGTAGTTTAGCCTTCTTTTATTTTTAGTTGCGAAAGATGATATCCTGGACGACCGAAAATTCAAAGAACGACGTGGGTTCGCCACCTTATCCGTATTCACTTTCAATGCACCAGAACGCAGTGTCGGCAAAAGTTCGCTTTAACCAATGAACCGGAACCACAACAAGTAAAAGTACAAATGAATCAGCCAGTGTGTAAAACTGATAAGAATGGGGATCAATTCTATATTCCTCAGATGGTAGAAAAAACTCTGTCAGAAAATTTAAACTCAAAAGCAGTGTGGGCAGCAATTTCAGCCGGGATTGGCCAGGTTCAACTAGAAACAGTTTTTAGACTGATTGATTTACTATCAGTATTTCAAAAGATTTGCAAACAAAAAGAAACATTGTTAGGGGAGGTTAGAAATATATTTTGATTTCTGCTATGTATTTTAACGTTAAACCGTACATGGTTTTTTCACCTTAGCCTATTTTTCTGAATGCTATAGCGTACGACACATACAAAGAATTTTGTATAAGTATTCTGGCAAATTCTTCGAGCAAAAAAAATTCACCAGCCCTCATCCCACCCCTTACCCACAAATGCAGACTTCCCAGTAACAAGTACTATACGTAAACAATGGGCAATTGTTTTCCAACTTAAAAACCTATCCCCAGGAGCTGTGGGGGTCATGTTATCTCCAATGGTATACATGTTGAACATATAAAACTCACATCCGTCGTATAAAAAGGGCAAAATTTCCGGAAGCATGGGCCCGACAACCCACGACGTCTGATTCCTCAGATGCCGAAAATTAAACACCTAGATCGAGGTTAAGAGAATTAAAACCCTTTAATTTCAAACAAGGATACTTCGAAAACGAGAGCAAAGAAGAAGATTTCCATGAATTTACAACAATGACAAATATGGTTAGCCCAAAGAATAAAATCTCAAATGTCCCAAAACATAGAACAAATTATTCATCCTCCACAGAGAGTTCAGAGGAAACAGATTATACAATTTCCCCAAAATCTAAATTTTTTCCCGATAGAATCTCAACCCCCCATCCCTCCAAAATTAATCCCAAATGATTTAATTTCACCAACAACGCCCATAGAGCGACCAGTGTCACTCTATGACGAGTTAAACAAAAGCTATTGATAGCCCTGGTGACCAAAGATTGGAGTACCCCAGCGAACCTCGAGGAAAGACTTTACGCGAAGCAATTGACATAATAAATTACCCTGTCAAAACAAGGCAAAGGACATACAAGGTAAATCCTGAAACGCTTAAGGAAACTCAAAAATCGCAAGACCATGATATAACGGTATCAAAGGCCAAACCAAGGGACTGGACATCTTGGAAGGAGACTATGATACAACAGATGACACATCCCCCGAAAAGACTTTGCTTTCAAGCAATGGCGTAACCCGACAAAAACATTTGATTCTTCAGAAAATTTACAAGAATTGTTTAATCTGTCAGAAGTAGGAGTCCATCATAAACAAGCAATTGATAAGCCTATAACTTCAAGGGGTGAAGAAATTTTTGAAAGCGAGGCCGGCTCTACACTCAAGTCCCAAAAGTCCCCCATTACAAATCCAGACCCTGAATCATCAAGTTCATCTGAGTCTGAAAGCGAATCGGATGAGGAGAAATTCAGAGCTCCGAAAAGTTTAAAACAAAACTTCGGCGGCATCGCACGGAAAGGAGGCAAAACTAAAAGGTCAAAATTCCTAAATAAACAATATAAAAAATTTTACATAATCTCGTTAGCCAAACCAAAAAAGGATAAGCTCCAAACAACCGAGGAAATTACAACCAAATCCGGTAGAGTAATTAAAAAACCAGAAAAATTAAATATATAAATAAATCTAAATGTGTTAATCTATATGTTATATCAGTACGTAATACCCACCCATTATATTACACAACACTTTCAGGTACATATTAAATCACTCTAACCCAATCGGATCATTAAATAACTTGGCCAGTTATTCCAAAGATAGTGTGAGTAAAATTCTTATTTAAACAATTAACACACTAACAAAAGCAAAGTGATAAACTACTACACTAACAACTACTAACTCGCCTCTAAGTATATTAATACAAATTTCACCAGTTGTCTCACAAAACAATAGTCAAAATGTTCAAGGGAAATAGTTGCCCCAACCTAACAAACATAAAGTCTTCAAAACAAGAATCCATTAAACGCTCATTCAGCTTAACCGCATTAAATCATTATGTCGAAGGACCGCAAAGACGAAGTATTTTTGATATATTTAAAAGAAAAGAAGCTGAGAACTCCTTTAAAAAACGAAAAACAAATAGCTTGCAATGGATTTCCCATAAGCTGGTGAGGAGTTTAATAATCTTTGCTATCAAATATTTTCATGCAGACCCTAATGAGAAAAGAAAAAAGGACAATTCAGAACAGAGTGAAAATCCACTACAACTAGCAATTAAAATACAAAACAGAGAGTTGGTGAAAGCTTTGATCCAAAACGGAGCCAACGAGAACTTGAATCATAGTGAAATGAAATACACGCTAACAGAAACTGTAAAAAACCTAGACTACATATTACTTGAATATTTGTTACAAAATTTAATAAACCCACTCGCGGACCTTTCATTAACATTAGAACAAATAAAGTGCCTCGTTCATGCACAATATAATTAATATCCAATTATTAATTCCAAAAATAATAAGAAAAGATTTAACATACTCACTTTTAGAGTTATATTAAAAAATATTACAAAAGAAGAACATTCAATAATCGCCCATTTTATAATGCAAAATGTGTGGTATATGATTGACGAGGAAGATCATTTGGACGTTTGGCCCCTAAATTTTTTTAGACTCCTTGCGGATTTTGGCTGCAATCTGTTAGAAAAATATATTATTCTAATTGGGAATCCAATCGTAATATAATAGATATTCTAGTAGAAAAACTAAAAAAACATTACGAGATACTTATAGAACCAGAAGTATAAGTTATTACATTGATTATGGCCAGTACCAAGAATTAAAGGATGTGATTCTCAACTTCTTTCAAAACGATGAACACTTTGCTTTGAAAATAAAAACGGTATCGACATTATAATACGTGAAGGGAATTCCCTCAAAGACACATTCAAATTAATTCTTTCAATTGTAAATGTTATTCATAATCCCCTATCTCTGGCCAGTATATGCCGAAAAACGATTCCCCAAATAATTCACAAAAAAACATAATGAACATATTAAGGTGCTTAAACATCCCAAGGGATTTACTTAAGTATTTAATGCATCTAAATAATACACATTATTCAAAAGATAGTCTAGTACTGGAAATACAGTTTATAGCCCGTAGGAACAAAACGCTGCCAGAAATGAGGTATGAATGCCAACATATGACGGAAGGACCAATAATAAAATGGACCATAACTAAAATCTAAAAAGGACCATAAACTAAAATCTAAAAATTAATAAATTCACTCAGGTACGACCTTATAAACCCAACAACCCTATATATCTTGAGAATTGGGCAATGACGCACCCCTTGCCATGCATGGACTGTTGAGTCAACTCAAGATGAGATCACAACAATATATATATAAAAAAAAATCTATATATATAATAAAGGTAGTTTCATGGATATCTAAATAATTTTAGACTAGTATGGAACTTTGGAGAATCGAATTTTGTTGAAGGATAAAATAACCAAGTTCAACGTGGCACTGGTGAAAAAAATAGTACAATTTCGACCTGAAGTTACCTTACTTTCCATTCAAAAATAAATATTCAGTCTAGTTAATTTGGAGCTTTAGAAGTATCGAATTAAGTCGAACGATTAAGTACCCTAGTATGAGGAAATACTGGCGAACAAGCAGTTTGATCTCGAGCTAAGGTAACCATACATGTAACTAGTTTTGAAGTAAAACAACAAGAAAGTAGCCAATAGAAACTACTTTTCATTTCAGAAAAATTGCCAAGGCAATTATTGACACAGAGTTCACAACTATCAGGTTTGCCAAAGAAAACATGATATACTCAGCAACAATCCTGATAGTGGAAAAATAGGGAAAAGAAATTTTTGCAAAAAAAGTGAGACGTTAAATATGATTTAAGAGAATATGACAAAGAATCGTATCGTTTTGGACTACAATTTGCAAAAAAAACAAATATCGACCCATAAGAGGAAAACTGGGAATAAAGTACAACGGGAGAAAGGGCAAGTATCTTCAATACATTCAGAAGGAAATTAGAAACTTGCAAAAACATATATAAAATCCGGTACTGGTTTGCCAAGAGTCCTTGTCAGACCGATTTAGCCCTACTAGATAAATGTAGGAAACAAAAAATATGTTTTAAGATCGAAGGAAACAAGGACTGTGTAAAATATCAAGGTCAACATGACCCACTCCAAGAGATAAGGTATTACAAGCAATTCCTATATATAATCCTCGAAGCATAGAATATACCATGAAAAGAAATAATATTTAAAAGAATAAAAAAAATAAATCAAATTGAGCGCAATTGCAGACCAGAAACAAAGGTTATATAATGTGTTCTCAACTAAAACCTTCATCTCTAAAGTAAAACATGGTCTCAGCAAATCAACCCAATTCAATTCCCAAATTTTAAACAGTGGCCCATGTGTATTTATGTTATGTTGGTACATAGTTATTATTGTATATATAAATGTTATTACATCGGTCACAGCGTTCTACAAATATAATTGATTGTATTTTAAAAATAATAAATAATTCAATGAATCATCAAGACATTTTGTTATTTTTTGCAAATTATGTTTAAATACGCTAAAGTCAATATCAATTCTAGCAAAAAAAAACACCCCTAGAAAATTAATTGAAAAGGTTGTGGTTTTTCTTGTATTTCATCTTGAAATTTATTCTAGGGCATATTCCTTAAGAATGACAAGAAAATTATTGAAAGACCAATTTCTGCATATTTCCAAGGGGCTAGGTAAGGTAACTGAATATTTAAACTACTAACATTAAGAAACTAAGGTACTAATAATTTTAAATCTTTCAAAAAAAGGAGGTAATGTATAAGCTCCATAGTTTAATCAACATAACCTCACCAAGTAATTTACAAAAAGAGGATTTGATCAACAAAGTGATCTATGGCACTATAAAAGGAAGAATCTTACATACCAAGGGCCACCTTAAACTCAAATCATGTAGCTTACCAAACCTAGCTGAAGTAAATCATGAATTAAGACAAGAATTATTTGATGAAAATGTAAAAAAGGCTGTAGTAAATCTTGACTATATTGCGATTGAAAACCTCCTTAAACCACCTACAATCCTGCTTAAAGATGAACTATTGAAGGATATTATCTCAACTATAATAGATAAAGGCTTTAACCAAAAAGGAAAAAAAGGCACAATCTTAGTCTTCAGAGTACTGGTACAAAATATTCCAAAAACTAAATACCCAATAATAACGGCAGAAATTGTAAAATTATTAGACTACTCCATGAACAAAAACATGGAAACAACATTTTGGCCTCTGAAATTCCCATCAATCTTAGTAGATCAAGGCCATAACTTACTAGAACAGAATAACATTTTTGAAATCTTTCTCAACAATAATCAAGCTTTTTTTGGAAAGTTCTCAAGACAATGCCAACTGCTTCAAAGCAATCATCAAATAACTGGAACAATAAATAAAAAAAATTTTATGATGGATGCCCACATATACGAAGATATAAAAAATATCACGCTGAACTTCTTTAGAAATGATATACATTTTGGAAGAAAAATATATTCAGAATCAGATATAATAGTTTAAGAAAAAAGGCATTGTGGAAAATGTCTCTGTGCAGATTTACAATTAAACTTTGACATTACCTAAACATTAATTAAAAGGGATAGCCCTTTGCAAGAATGGTGCAAAATGATAGTAAGAAACAATATCCAAAAATCAAATTTTACTTTGTCAAACCTTGGGTTTCCCTTACTAGGCAGCAAATAAACATTAAGCCACTGCATTCCTTTCAAATCATTAATCCATATGATTTATCTAAACCATGACCAATGTACAACTATGAATGATAAATCAGTCTGTCAGACAAGCAAATTAATATCCCAAATACGTTTTAGAACTTTAGAAACCCCAACCATTTTGATGACTGAGGGACCAATCATGACTGTAATAGATCCAACAACAATATGTATACCCACATGCACATTATATAACATCTGAACATTAAAATCAGGAATATGTATGTAATGAATCATTTCCAGATAATCACTAAAATATATGGCAAATAAGAAAAGGTAAATAAATTAAAACTCCTTAACTAGCTTATTAAATAAATATCCTTAAAAAAATGTCAATAAGAAAGGCATTGAGTTGCTCTAATTTAAACAATTCCAATCATTGCCAAACAAAAAAAATCCTGGAAAATCCTCTAAATGAGGATAACTACACAATTAAAAACCACAGTTTACCAAATATATCAAGAATAAATCACGAATTGAATGAATTGATCTTTAACTATGCCCTAAACGAAGCAGTGGGTAATCTGAATCATACAACGCTTGACTTGTTACTAAAAATCCCCTTAATTATCAAAAACGATTTGAAAATTGATATCATGATCAAACTGATTTTCTGTACCTTCTCCCAAAAAGTAATTCGGCAGGTTTCCAATACAAACGAAAGTTTGCCTCCCTAACTTTTGAAGTGTTAATTAAAAGATCCCCAAGAAATGCTTATCCCTTAATAGAAACTCTAATTTGTAAAAACCTATGGCACACGTATGATGAACAAGGCTCCATAATTATATGGCCACTAACATTCCTATCAATACTTTTAGATCAAGGATACAATCTTGTAAAAACAAACAATTTACTCCTCACCCTATCTAAAAATTAAATTAATCAAAACCAAGCCGAATCATCATCTGGTCTAGTAACCTATCTATATGAACAAGATTACCAAGAATTAAGAAAAATAATCCTTGGTCTCTATAAAAATGATGAAAACTTTGGTTCAAAAATACTGCCAGGTGTAGAACTAGTAGCTTTTGAAGAAATAATTAAAAGTTCAAATTCTTTACTTTATCACATGCAAATAACAATCAAAATAAAACGCATTAACCTAAGCAATCCCACACTAGAACAACTATGCAGAAAAAATATACGCCAATATATGAGAAAATCTGACATTACGAACTCCTTGAAAAACTTTAACTTCCCAACCAAACTAAAAAAGTATCTAATATACAAACATGACAATCCTGAGAAGAACAACCAAATTTTTGAAAGCCAAGACAATTATCAAAAAAAATCCCGTAAATGAAACAATTTAAAAAATGAAGCTCCCAAATTCCTTCTTAAAAGTGGTATCAAAATGGCCACACCATGCGCATTAACAGCCGACGGATATCTAAATCCTGATTGGCTAATCAGAAGAACAAAAATGGCGTCCGGAGTATTGAATGACAGCATTGCAGAAAGTTAATAAGTAAAAATACACTCGTATATATTTTATTGTAGCAAAATCTGAACAATTAACAATGAAAAGGATAAAACCTTTTCTTGAAAAAAAAATTAATAGAATCTTTGTTATTATACTACGCACATCTAGTAAGTAAAAGTGAAAAAAAAATTGTCAAATTCTTATTAAGAACCAAAAAATTAATATACAACTATGTAAACATAGCCTAGCCTATAAATAGATAAATTTTATATATGACCATGTACAAGGAATATAGGGTAAGACACCCAGTAGTCGGACACTTTAATCACTTTGAAAACTTTTTGACATTTAAACTACTCTAATTACTGTATTATACCACCTAGAAACTTAATTTTTGTAACATTAAATTTCTCCAGGATTTCTTAACAAGTAGGTTACTAATTCAAATAGTTTCGCTTGTACAGCGCCTCCTATTTTTGAATTTACTAACAAGTGACAATTCTGCTTATAGTTGGGAATAAAAACCGCTCATTGTAAATAGTTATGACG
>NW_028297431.1:1245428-1291122 GCF_049724085.1 Artemia sp. Qi Xiang Cuo
ATGAACTTTGAAAAATCAAGAGAGTGTAACTGTGACAAAGTAAACCACAACAAAACACAACTGAAATATTCCAACTCTTGCATTTCAACGAAAGAAACTCAAAAATGAACTTTGAAAAATCAAAAGAATTTAACTCTGATATGGTAAACCATAACAAAGCACAACTGAAATATTCCAACTCTTGCTTTTCAACGAAAGAAATCCAAAAATGAACTTTGAAAAATCAAGAGAATGTCACTGTTACATGGTAAACCACGACAAAACAATTAATGAAATATTCTAACTCTTGCATTTCAACAAAAAAAAAATCCAAAATGAACTTTGGAAAATCAAGAGAATGTAACTGTGACAAGGCAAACCACGAAAGAACACTACTGAAATATTCCAACTCTTGCATTTCAATGAAAGAAATCCAAAATGAACTTTGAAAAATCAAGAGAATGTAACTGTGAGAAGCTAAAGCACAACAAAACACTGCTGAAATATTCCAACTCTTGAATTTCAACGAAAGAAATTCAAATGAACTTTGAAAAATCAAGAGAATGTAAAAATCAAAAATGAACTTCGAAAATTCAAGAGAATGTAACTGTGAAAAGGCAAACCAAAACAAAACACTACTGAAATATTCGAACTCTTTCATTTCAATGAAAGAAATCCAAAAATGAACTTTAAATAATCAAGAGAATGTAACTTTGACAGGGTGAACCACAAAAAAACAGGACTGAAATATTCCAACTCCCGAATTTCAATGAAAGAAATCCAACAATGAACTTTATAAAATCAAGAAAATGTAACTTTAAAAATTCAAATCCCGAAAAAACCCTATAGAAATATTCAAACTTTTGTATTTCAATGAAAGAAATAAAAAAATTAACTTTCAATAATCAAAAGAATGTAATTCTGACAGGGTAAACCACAAAAAAACAATAATGAAATATTTCAACTATTGCATTTAAATGAAAGAAATCCAAAATCAACTTTGGAAAATCAAGAGAATGTAACTGTGACAAGGCATACCACGACAAAACACTACTGAAATATTCTAACTTTTGCATTTCAATGAAAGAAATCCAAAAATGAACTTTGAAAAATCAAGAGAATGTAACTATGACAGAGTAAACCACGACAAAACACTACTGAAATATTTCAACTCTTGCATTTCAGCAAAAATAAATTTAAAATGATTTTTGAAAAATCAAGAGAATGTAACTGTGACAAGGTAAACCACGACAAAACACTAGTGTAACATTCCAACTCTTCCATTTCAACGAAAGAGATTCAAATGAACTTTGAAAAAACAAGAGAATGTAAGTGTGACAATGTAAACCACCATAAAACACTACTGAAATAATCCAACTCTTTCATTTAAAGTAAATAAATTCAAAATGAACTTTGAAAAATCAAGAGATTGTAACTGTGACAATGTAAACCACGAAATAACACTACTGAAATATTCCAACACTTTCATTCAAATGAAATAAATTAAAAAATAAACTTTGAAAAATCAATATAGTGTAACTGTGACAAAGTAAACCACAACAAAACACAACTGAAATATTCTAACTCTTGCATTTCAACGAAAGAAACCCAAAAATGAACTTTGAAAAATCAAAATAATGTAACTGTGACACTGTAAACCACGATACTGTGACAATGTATACCACGACAAATCGCTACTTAAGAAATCCAACTCGTTCATATAAACCAAATAAATTCAAAAATGAACTTTTAAAAATCAAGAGAGTGCAACTGTGACATCGTAAACCACGACAGAAAACTACTGAAATCTTCCAACTATTGTGTTTCAGCGAAAGAAATTCAAAAATAAACTTTGAAAAATCACGAGAGTGTAACTGTGACAAGGTAAACCACAACAAAACACAACTGAAATATTCCAACTCTTGCTTTTCAAAGAAAAAAATATAAAAATGAACTTTGAAAAATCAAGAGAATGTAACTGTTACACGGTAAACCACGACAAAACACTAATGAAATATTCTAACTCTTGCATTTCAACAAAAAAAATCCAAAATGAACTTTGGAAAATCAAGAGAATGTAACCGTGACAAGGCAAACCACAAAAGAACACTACTGAAATATTCCAACTCTTGCATTTCAATGAAAGAAATTCAAAAATGAACTTTGAAAAATCAAGAGAATGTAAGTGTGACAAGGTAAACCACGACAAAACACTACTGAAATATTTCAACTCTTGCATTTCAGCGAAAGAAATTCAAAAATGAACTTTGAAAAATCAAGAGAATGTAACTGTGACAAGGTAAACCCTAACAAATCACTACTGACATATTCCAATTCTTGCATTTCAAGGAAAGAAATTCAAAATGAACTTTGAAAAATCAAGAGAGTGTAACTGTGACAAGGTAAACCACGACAAAACACTACTGAAATATTCCAACTCTTGCATTTCAATGAAAGAAATTCAAAAATAAACTTTAAAAAATAAAAAAAGTGTAACTGTGACAAGGTAAACCACAACAAAACACAACTGAAATATTCCAACTCTTGCTTTTCAACGAAAGAAATCCAAAAATGAACTTTGAAAAATCAAGAGAATTTAACTGTGACAAGGAAAACAACGAAAAACACTACTTATATATTCTAATTCCTTAATTAAAAGGAAATAATTACAAAATGAACTTTGAAAAATAAAGGGAATGTAACTTTGACACGGTAAGCCTCAATAAAATACACCTAAAATATTACAAATAATGCGATTAATTTTGAGAAATTAAAAATTAACTTTGAAAGAGTTTGAATATTTCAGTAGTGCTTCATCGTGGTCTACCTTGTCACAGTTACATTCTCTTGATTTTTAAAAGTTCATTTTGAATTTGTTTCGTTGAAATGCAAGAGTTTGAATTTTTCAGTAGTGCTTCGTCGTGGTTTACCTTGTCACAGTTACATTCTCTTGATTTTTCAAAGTTCATTTTTGGATTTCTTTCATTGACAACTCTTGTATTACAATGAAGGATAACCAAAAATGAACTTTTTAAAATTAAGTGAATGTAACTGTGACACGGAAAACCACGACAAAACAATAATGAAATATTCAAACTTGTTCATTTCAATTAAAGAAATCAAAAAACGTAATTTAAACGTCAAGATAATGTAAGTGTGACACAGTAAACCACAACGAAAAATAACTGAAATATTCCAACTCTTGCATTTAACGAAGGAAATTCAAACGAAGTTTTAAAAATCAAGAGAATGTAACTGTGACAAGTTAAACCAATACAAAAAAATAATTAAATATTAAAAATATTGAATTTCAACGAAAAAAAAAATCAAAACTTAACTTTGGAAAATAAATAAAATGTAACTGTGACAAAGTAAACAATGACAAATCAAGACTAAAACTTTCCAGATCTTTCCTTTCAACGAAAAAAAAAATAAGAAATTATATTTTTAAAATCACGAGAATGTAACTGTGACAAGGCGAACCACTACAAAACACTACTTAAATATTACAAATATTTAATTTCAAATAAATAAATACAAAATTAACATTGTAAAATCAAGATAATATAAATGTGACAAGGTGAACACAACGAAACACTAGTGAAATCTTCCAACTATTGCATTTTAACGAAATATATCCAAAACGAACTTTGAAAAATAAAGAGAATGTAACCGTGAAAAAGTAAACCATGACAGAACGCTACTGAAATATTCCAATTCTCGCATTTCAATGAAAGAAATAAAAAAATAAACTTTGAAAAAATCAAGAGAATGTAACTCTGACAAGGTAGACCACATCGATGCACTACTGAAATATTCCAAATCTTGTATTTAAATTAAATAAATTAAAATAAACTATTAAAAATCAAGAGACTGTAAATGTGAAAATTTAAAAATAGACAAAACAATACTTGAATATTTAAACTCTTTCGTTTCAACGAAAAAAAAAATTAAAATGAGAAATTTAAAATAAAGATAATTTAAATGTTAAACAGTAAATACATACAAAAACACGGCTGAATTATTCCAAATTTTTCATTTCAAAGAAAAAAAAAATAAAAAATAAACTTTTAAAAATCAATAGAATGTAAGTTTGAAAGTTAAAACAATTAAAAAAAAATACTTAAATATTCCAACTCTTGCATTTCAATGAATTAAATTCAAAATGAAATTAGAAAAATCAAGAGACTTTAACTGTGACAATTTAAACCCTACAGAACGATTTTTATATATTCTAAGTCTCGCATTTCAATGAAATAAATACAAAAATGAGTTTTGAAAAATCGAGAGACTTTACCTATGACACTGTAAACCACAACAAAAACTACTGAAAAATTAAAATTCTTTAATTTAAAAAAAGGAAATTCAAAAAAAAATTTTAAATATAAAGAGAATGGAAATATGACACATCAAACAATGATAAAAAACTACTGAGATATTCCATTTCTTGCATTTCAGTGAAATATATTCATATGAACTTTTACAAATCCAGAGAATGTAAATGTGACAAGTTAAACCAAGACAAAACAATACTGAAATAGTCCAACTATTTCATTTAAACGAAAAAAATTAAAATGAACTTTTAAAAATCAAGAGAATGTAACTGTGACAATGTAAACCACCACAAAACACTACAGAAATATTACAACTCTCGCATTTCCACGAAAGAAATTCAAAATGAACTTTGAAAAATCAAGAGAGTGTAACTGTGACAAGGTAAACCACAACAAAACACAACTGAAATATTCCAACTCTTGAATTTAAACGAAAGAAATTCTAAAATGAAATTTGAAAAATCAAGAGAGTGTAACTGTGACAAGGTAAACCCCAAAAAAGCCCTAATAAAATATTTCAGCTCTTGCATTTCAACGAAAGAAATCCAAAAATGAACTTTGAAAAATCAATAGAATGTAACTGTGACACGGTAAACCACGAAAAAACACTACTGAAATATTCCAACTCTTGAATTTAAAGTAAATAAATTCAATATGAACATTTAAAAATCAATATAATATAAATTTGACAATGTAAACCACTATTAAACACTACTTAAATATTACAAATATTTCATTTTAACTAAAGAAATAAAAAAATTAACTTTGAAAAATAAAGCGTATATAACACTGACAAATTGAACCATAACAGAACACTACTGAAATATTCAAAATCTTTAATTTCAACAAAATAAATAAAAAATTAACTTTTAAAAATAAAGAGAATTTAACTCTGACAAGTTAAATCACAACAAAACATTATTGAAATATTCTATCTCTTATATTTCAATGAAATAAATCCAAAATGAAATTTGAGAAATCAAGAAAGTTTAACTTTGAGTAGCTAAAATACAACAAAACACTGATGAAATTTTCCAACTATTTAATATCAACGAAAGAAATTAAAATTAACTTTGAATAATCAAGATAATGTAATAATCAAAAATGAACTTTGGAAATTCAAGAGAATGTAACTGTGAAAAGGCAAACCACGACAAAACACTACTGAAATATTCCAATTCTTGCTTTTCAAAGATAGAAATCCAAAAATGAACTTTGAATAATCAAGAGAATGTAATTGTGACACGGTGAACCACAAAAAAACAGTACTGAAATATCCCACCTCCCGAATTTCAATAAAAAAAATCTAAAAATGAACTTTAGAAAATCAAGAAAATGAAACTTTAACAAGGCAATCCCCAAAAAAAGACTATTAAAATATTCTACCTCTTGTATTTCAATGTAAGAAATCCAAAAATAAACCTTTAAAAATCAAGAGAATGTAACTATGACAGAGTAAATCACAAAAAGATACTAATGAAATATTTTATTTCTTGCATTTCAGAGAAAAAAACCTAAATTGAGCTTTAAAAATCCAATAGAGTATAACTGTGACAATGTAACACAAGACAAAAAACTACTGAAATATTACAACTGTAGCATTTCAAAGAAATAAATTCAAAATTAACTTTGAAAAATAAAGAGAGTGTAACTGTGACAAGGTAAACCACGACAAAACAATACTGAAATATTCCAACTCTTTCATTTCAATGAAATAAATTCAAAAATGAACTTTGAAAAATCAAGAGAATGTAACTGTGACAATGTAAACCACGAAAGAACACTACTGAAATATTCCAACACTTGCATTCCAATGAAATAAATTCAAAAATGAACTTTTAAAAATCAAGATAGTGTAACTGTGACAAAGTAAACCACAACAACACACAACTGAAATATTCCAACTCTTGCATTTCAACGAAAGAAACCCAAAAATGAACTTTGAAAAATCAAAATAATGTAACTTTGACACGGTAAACCACAACAAAACACAACTGAAATATTCCAACTCTTGCTTTTCAACGAAAGAAATCCAAAAATGAACTTTGAAAAATCAAGAGAATGTAACTGTGACACGGTAAACCACGATAAAACACTACTGAAATATTCTAACTCTTGCATTTCAACGAAAAAAAAAAATCCAAAATGAACTTTGAAAAATCAAGAGAATGTAACTGTGACAAGGCAAACCACGAAAGAACGCTACTGAAATATACCAACTCTTGCATTTCAACGAAAGAAATCCAAAAATGAACTTTGAAAAATCAAGAGAATGTAACTGTGACAAGCTAAAGCACAACAAAACACTGCTGAAATATTCCAACTCTTGAATTTAAACGAAAGAAATTAAAATGAACTTTTAAAAATCAAGAGAATGTAATAATCAAAAATGAACTTCGAAAAATCAAGAGAATGTAACTGTGACAAGGTAAACCATAACAATACACCACTGAAATATTCAAACTCTTGCTTTTCAAGGAAAGAAATCCAAAATGAACTTTGAAAAATCAAGAGAATGTAACTCTGACAGGGTGAACCACGACAAAACATTACTGAAATATTCCAACTCTTGCATTTCAACGAAAGAAATCCAAAAATGAACTTTGGAAAATCAAGAGAATGTAACTGTGACAAGGCAAACCACTTGAAAAAATTCACTACTGAAATTCATTCACAACTTTTGCATTTAAATGACAGAAATACAAAATTAACTTTGAAAAATTAAGTGAATTTAACTTTGACAGTGTGAACCATAAAAAAACATTACTGAAATATTCCATCGAATGCTTTTAAATGACAGAAATCCAAAAATAAAATTGGGAAAATTAAAAGAATGTAACTTTGACACGGTATTCCATGACAAACACTATTGAAATATTCTAACTTTTACATTTCAATGAAATTAATCCAAAAATGAATTCTGAAAAATCAAGAGAATGTCACTGTGACAATGTAAACCACGACAAAACACTACTGAAATATTCCAACTCTTGCATTTCAGCGAACATAAATTTAAAATGAACTTTGAAAATTCAAGAGAATGTAAATGTGACAAGGTAAACCACGACAAAACACTAGTTTAACATTCCAAATCTTGAATTTCAACGAAAGAAATTCAAATCAACTTTTAAAAATCAAGAAAATGTAGCTGTAACAATGTAGACCGCCATAAAACACTACTGAAATATTCCAGCTCTTGCATTTCAACGAAAGAAATTCAAAATGAACTTTGAAAAATCAAAATAGTGTAACTGTGACAAGGTAAACCACGAAAGAACACTGCTGAAATATTTCAACTCTTGCATATCAATGAAAGAAATTCAAAAATGAACGTTGAAAAATCAAGAGAGTGTAACTGCGACAAGGTAAACCACGACAAAAAACTACTGAAATATGCAAACTCTTGCCTTTCAAATAAAGAAAATCAAAAATGAACTTTGAAAAATCAAGAGAGTATAACTGTGACAAGGTAAACCACGAAATAACACTACTGAAATATTCCAACTCTTGCATTTCAACAAAAGAAATTCAAAAATAAACTTTTAAAAATAACGAAAATGTAACTGTGACAAGGTAAACCACAACAAAACACAACTGAAATATCCCAACTCTTGCTTTTCAACGAAAGAAATCCAAAAATGAACTTTGAAAAATCAAGAGAATGTAACTGTTACACGGTAAACCACGAAAAAATACTACTGAAATATTCTAATTCTTACATTTCAACAAAAAAAATCAAAAATGAACTTTGGAAAATCAAGAGAATGTAACTGTGACAAGGTAAACCACGAAAGAACGCTACTGAAATATACAAAATCTTTCATTTCAATTAATGAAATTGAAAATTGAACCTTGAAAAATAAAAAGAATGTAACTGTGACAAGGCAAACCACAACAAAACTCTACTGGAATGTTCTAAATCTTGCATTTCAGCGAAAGAAATCCAAAAATGAACTTTGAAAAATCAAGAGAGTGTAACTGTGACAAGGTAAACCCCAACAAAACACTACTGACATATTCCAATTCTTGCATTTCAAGGAAAGAAATTCAAAATGAACTTTGAAAAATCAAGAGAGTGTAACTCTGACAAGGTAAACCAAGACAAAACACTACTGAAATATTCCAACTCTTGCATTTCAATGAAAGAAATTCAAAAATGAACTTTGAAAAATAAAAAAAGTGTAACTGTGACAAGGTAAACCACAACAAAACACAACTGAAATATTCCAACTCTTGCATTTCAACGAAATAAATTCAAAAAGGAACCTTGAAAAATCAAAAGAGTGTAACTGTGACAAGGTAAACAACAAAAACCACTACTGAAATATTCCAATTCTTGCATTTCAAGGAAATAAATTCAAAATGAACTTTGAAAAATCAATAGAGTGTAACTGTGACAAGGTAAACCACGACAAAACACTACTGAAAAATTCCAACTCTTGCATTTAAAGGAAAGAAATTCAAAATGAACTTTGAAAGAGTTTGAAGATTTCAGTAGTGCTTCGTCGTGGTCTACCTAGTCACAGTTAAATTATCTTTATTTTTAAAAGTTAATATTGTAATTGTTTAGTTGATGTAAAAGAGTTGGAAGGTTTAAGTAGTGCTTCGTCGTGGTCTACCGTGAGACAGTTACATTCTCTTGATTTTTCAAAGTTCATTTTTGGATTACTTTCATAGACAACTCTTGTATTTCAATTAAGCAAATCCAAAAATGAACTTTGAAAAATCAAGAGAATGTAACTGTGACAAGGCAAACCACGACAAAACACTACTGAAATATTCCAACTCTTGCATTTCAATGAAAGAAATCCAAAAATGAACTTTGAAAAGTCAAGAGAATGTAACTATGACAGGGTAAACCCCGACAAAACATTACTGAAATATTCCAACTCTTGCATTTCAATTAAGGAAATTCAAACGAACTTTTAAAAATCAAGATAATGTAACTATGACAATGAAAACCACGACAAAACACTACTGAAATATTCCAACTCTTGCATTTCAGCGAAATAAATTTAAAATGAACTTTGAAAAATCAAGAGAATGTAAGTGTGACAATGTAAACCACCACAAAACACTACTGAAATATTCCAACTCTTGCATTTCAACGAAAGAAATTCAAAATAAACTTTGAAAAATCAAGAGTGTGGAGCTGTGACAAGGTAAAACACGAAAGAACACTACTGAAATATTCCAACTCTTGCATAAATAAGAAATAAAGCAAAAACTTAAATTTGAAAAATCAAGAGAGTGTAACTGTTACACTTTAAACCAAGACAAAAAACAACTGAAATATTCAAAATCTTGCATTTAAATGAAATAAATAAAAAAATAAACTTTGAAAAATAGATATAATGTAACTTTGAAGAGGCAAACCACAACAGAACACAACCGAAATATCCCAACTCTTGCTTTTGAACGAAAAAAATCTAAAAATGAACATTTAAAAATCAAGCGAATGTCACTATTACATGGTAAACCACCACAAAACACTAATGAAATATTCTAACTCTTGCATTTCAACAAAAAAATCCCAAATGAACTTTGGAAAATCAAGAGAATGTAACTGTGACAAGGCAAACCACGAAAGAACACTACTGAAATATTCCAACTCTTGCATTTCAATGAATGAAATTCAAAAATGAACTTTGAAAAATCAAGAGAGTGTAACTGTGACAAGGTAAACCACGACAAAACACTATTCCAACATATTCCAATTCTTGCATTTCAAGGAAAGAAATTCAAAATGAACTTTGAAAAATCAAGAGAGTGTAACTGTGACAAGGTAAACCACGAAAGAACACTACTGAAATATTCCAACTCTTGCATTTCAATTAAAGAAATTAAAAAATAAAATTTAAAAAATAGAAACTGTGTAATTGTGAAGAGTTAAAGCACAACAACACACTACTGAAATATTCCAACTCTTGCTTTTCAACAAAATAAATCTAAAAAGGAACTTTGAAAAATCACTCGACTATAACTATTACAAGGTAAACCACGAAAAAACACTAATGAAAAATTCTAACTCTTGCATTTCAAGGAAAGAAATTCAAAATGAACTTTGAAAAATAAAGAGAGTTTAACTCTGACAAGGTAAACCACGAAAAAACACTACTAAAATATTCCAAATCTTGCATTTCATTGAAAGAAATTCAAAAATGAACTTTTAAAAATCGACAGATTGTAACTGTGACACGGAAAACCACAACAAAACACTACTGAAATATTCTAATTCTTGCATTTCAAGGAAAGAAATTCAAAATGAACTTTGAAAAATCAAGGGAATGTAACTGTGACATGGTAAACCTCGACAAAACACTACTGAAAAATTCCAACTCTTGCGTTTCAAGGAAAGAAATTCAAAATGAACTTTGAAAGAGTTTGAATATTTCAGTAGTGCTGTCAGTCGATTGAGTCTATACCTTGTCACAGTTACATTTTCTATATTAGACAAAATAAATTTTTGTATTTGTGTCAGGTCCAACAATGGCAAGAAGATGACGGATCTCCAAAAGTTAAATACTGAATATCAACTTCATTTAACGGGGACCCGGCCAACCACGACAAAAGTTACCTGAAATATTCTACCTTTTGCATTTCAACGTCTGAAATCCAAAAATGAACTTTAAAAATAAAGAAATTGTAAGTATGACAGAGTAAACCCCGACAAAACATTACTGAAATATTCCAACTGTTGCATTTCAATGAAAGAAATTCAAACGAACTTTTAAAAATCAAGATAATGTAACTATGACAATGAAAACCACGACAGAACACTACTGAAATAGTCCAACTCTTGCATTTCAGCGAAATAAATTTAAAATGAACTTTGAAAAATCAAGAGAATGTAAGTGTGACAATGTAAACCACCACAAAAAACTACTGAAATATTCCAACTCTTGCATTTCAACGAAAGAAATTCAAAATAAACTTTGAAAAATCAAGAGAGTGTAACTGTGACAAGGTAAACCACGAAACAACACTACTGAAATATTCCAACTCTTGCATTTAAATGAAAGAAATTCAAAAATGAACTTTGAAAAATCATAAGAGTGTAACTGTGACAAGGTAAACCACAACAAAACACAACTGAAATATTCCAATTCTTGCATTTCAAGGAAAGAAATTCAAAAACAACTTTGAAAAATCAAGAGAGTGTAACTGTGACAAGGTAAACCACGACAAAACACTACTGAATTATTCCAACTCTTGCATTTCAATGAAAGAAATTCAAAAATGAACTTTGAAAAATCAAAAGAATATAACTGTGACAAGGCAAACCACGATAGAACACTACTGAAATATTCAAACTCTTACATTCAAATAAAAGAAATTCAAAATAAACTTTGAAAAATAGAGACAGTGTAACTGTTACGCGGTAAACCACGACAGAACACTAACGAAATATTCCAACTCTTGCTTTTCAACGAAAGAAATTCAAAAATGAACTTTGAAAAATCAAGAGAGTGTAACTGTTACACGGTAAACCACGACAAAACACTAATGAAATATTCTAACTCTTGCATTTCAACAAAAAAAAAATCAAAAATTAACTTTGGAAAATAAATAGACTGTAACTGTGACAAGGAAATCCCCGAAAGAACACTACTGAAATATTCCAAATCTTTCATATCAAGGAAAGAAATTCAAAAATGAACCTTGAAAAATCAAGAGAGTGTAACTGTGACAAGGTAAACCACAACAAAACACAACTGAAATATTCCAATTCTTGCATTTCAAGGAAAGAAATTCAAAATGAACTTTGAAAAATCAAGAGAATGTAACTGTGACACGGTAAACCACGATAAAATACTACTGAAAAATTCCAACTCTTGTATTTCAAGGAAAGAAATTCAAAATGATTTTTGAAAGAGTTTGAATATTTCAGTAGTGCTTTGTCGTGGTCTACCTTGTCACAGTTACATTCTCTTGATTTTTAAAAGTTCATTTTGAATTTGTTTCGTTGAAATGCAAGAGTTGGAATGTTTCAGTAGTGCTTCGTCGTGGTTTACCTTGTCACAGTTACATTTTCTTGATTTTTCAAAGTTCATTTTTGGATTTCTTTCATTGAGAACTCTTGTATTTCAATGAAAAAAATCCAAAAATGAACTTTTAAAAATCAAGAGAATGTAACTTTGACAAGGCAAACCACGACAAAACACTACTGAAATATTCCAACTCTTGCATTTCAATGAAAGAAATCCAAAAATGAACTTTGAAAAGTCAAGAGAATGTAACTATGACAGGGTAAACCCCGACAAAACAGTACTGAAATATTCCAACTCTTGCATTTCAACGAAAGAAATTCAAAATAAACTTTGAAAAATCAAGAGAGTGTAACTGTGGCAAGGTAAACCACGACAAAACACTACTGAAATATTCCAACTCTTGCATTTCAGCGAAATAAATTTAAAATGAACTTTGAAAAATCAAGAGAATGTAAATGTGACAATGTAAACCACCACAAAACACTACTGAAATATTCCAACTCTTGCATTTCAACGAAAGAAATTCAAAATAAACTTTGAAAAATCAAGAGAGTGGAGCTGTGACAAGGTAAACCACGAAAGAACACTGTTGAAATATTCCAACACTTGCATTAAAATGAAAGAAATTCAAAATTAACTTTGAAAAATCAATAGAGTGTAACTGTTACAATTTAAACCACGAAACAACACTACTTAAATAGTAAAATTCTTGTATTTCAATTAAATAAATTCAAAATGAAATTTGAAAAATAAAGATATTTTAACTGTGACCATGTAAAACAATAAAGAACCATTCTGAAATATTCAAACTCTTTAATTTAAAGTAAATAAAATCAAAAATGAAAATTGAAAAATCAAAATAGTGTAACTGTGAAAAGGTAAACCACTAAACAAAACTGCTGAAATATTTAAACTATTGCATATCAATGAAATAAATTCAATAATGAAATTTGAAAAATCAAGAGAGTGTAACTGTGACAAGGTAAACCACGACAAAACACTACTGAAATATTCCAACTCTTGCATTTCAATGAAAGAAATTCAAAAATGAACTTTGAAAAATCAAGATAATATAACTGTGACAAGGTAAACCACGAAAGAACACTACTGAAATATTCCAACTCTTGCATTTCAATGAAAGAAATTCAAAAATGAACTTTGAAAAATCGAAAGAGTGTAACTGTGACGAGGTAAACCACAACAAAACACAACTGAAATATCCCAACTCTTTCATTTGAACGAAAGAAATCTAAAAAGGAACTTTTAAAAATCAAACGAGTGTCACTGTTACATGGTAAACAACGAAAAAACACTAATGAAATATTCTAATTCTTGCATTTCAACAAAAAAAAAATCAAAAATTAACTGTGTACAATCAAGAGACTGTAACCTTGACAAGGAAATCCACGACAGAACACAACTGAAATATTCAAAATCTTGCATTTCAAGGAAAGAAATTCAAAATGAACTTTGAAAAATAAAAACAATGTAACTGTGACAAGGTAAACCACTACAAAACACTACTGAAATGTTCCAAATCTTGCATTTCAGCGAAAGAAATACAAAAATGAACTTTGAACAATCAAGAGAGTGTAACTGTGACAAGGTAAACCCCAACAAAACACTACTGAAATATTCCAATTCTTGCATATCAATTAAATAAATTCAAAATGAAATTTGAAACATCAAGAGAATGTAACTGTGACAAGGTAAACCACGACGAAACACTACTAAAATATTCCAAATCTTGCATTTCAATTAAAGAAATTCAAAAATGAAATTTGAAAAATAAATTTTGTGTAACTGTGACAAGGTAAACCACAACAACACACAACTGAAATATTCCAACTCTTGCATTTCAACGAAAGAAATCCAAACCGGAACTTTGAAAAATCAAGAGACTATAACTGTTACACGGTAAACCACGACAAAACACTACTGAAAGATTCAAACTCTTGCATTTCAATTAAATAAATTCAAAATGAAATTTGAAAAATAAAGAGAGTGTAACTGTGACACGGTAAACCACTACAACACACTACTGAAACATTCCAAATCTTTAATTTCATATAAATAAATTCAAAAATGAACTTTTGAAAATAAAAAGAGTTTAAATGTGAAACGTAAAACAACGACAAAACAATAATTAAATATTATAATTATTTAATTAAAAGGAAATAAATTCAAAATGAACTTTGAAAAATAAATGGACTTTAACTTTGACATGTTAAGCCTCTACAAAATAAGACTCAAAAAATACATATATTGAGTTTAATGTAAATAAAATAAAAATTAAATTTTAAATATTTTGTAGATTTCAGTATTGCGGCGTAGGGGTCTACCTAGAGACAGTTAATTTAACTTTATTTTTAAAATTTCATTTTGAATTTGTTTATTTGATGTGAAAGAGTTAGAATATTTCAGTAGTGCTTCGTCGTGGTTTACCTTGTCACAATTACATTTTCTTGATTATACAAAGTTCATTTTTAGATTTCTTACATTGAAAACTCTTGTATTAAAATTACAGAAATCCAAAAATGAACTTTGAAAAATCAAGAGAATGTGACTGTGACAAGCCAAACTACGACAATACACAAATGAAATATTCAAACTCTTGAATTTCAATGAATGAAATTCAAATGAACTTTTAAAAATAAAGAGCATGTAACTGTGACAGGGTAAACACCGACAAAACATTACTGAAATATTCCAACTCTTGCATTTAACGAAGGAAATTCAAATGAACTTTGAAAAATCAAGACAATGTAACTATGACAATGTAAACCACTACAAAAAACTACTGAAATATTTCAACTCTTGCATTTCATAGAAATAAATTTAAAATGAACTTTGAAAATTCAAGAGAATGTAAGTGTGACAATGTGAACCACTACAAAAAATTACTGAAATATTCCAACTTTTTCATTTCAACGAAATAAATTCAAAATAAACTTTGAAAAATCAAGAGAGTGTAACTGTGACAAGGTAAACCACGAAAGAACACTACTGAAATATTCCAACTTTTGCATTAAAATGAAAGAAATTCAAAAATTAACTTTGAAAAATCAAGAGAGTGTAACTGTGACAAGGAAAACCACAACAAAACACTACTGAAATATTCCAATTCTTGTATTTCAATGAAAGAAATTCAAAATGAAATTTGAAAAATCAAAAGAGTGTAACTGTGACAAGGTAAACCACGAAAGAACACTACTGAAATATTCCAACTCTTGCTTTTAAACGAAAGAAATACAAAACTGAACTTTGAAAAATCAAGCGAATGTAACTGTGACACGGTAAACCACGAAGAAACACTACTGAAATGTTACAACTCTTGCATTTCAAGAAAAAAAAAATCCAAAATGAACTTTGTAAAATCAGGAGACTTTAACTGTGACAAGGCAAACCACGAAAGAACACTACTGAAATATTCCAACTCTTGCATTTCAATGAAAGAAATTCAAAAATGAACTTTGAAAAATTCAGAGAGTGTAACTGTAACAAGGTAAACCACAAAAAAACACAACTGAAATGTTCCAACTCTTGCATTTCAGCGAAAGAAATCCAAAAATGAACTTTGAAAAATCAAGAGAATGTAACTGTGACAAGGTAAAACCCAACAAAACACTACTGAAATACTCCAATTCTTGCATTTCAAGGAAAGAAATTCAAAATGAACTTTGAAAAATCAAGAGAATTTAACTGTGAGACGGTAAACCACGACAAAACACTACAGAAATATTCCGACTCTTGCATTTCAAGGAAAGAAATTCAAAATGAACTTTGAAACATCAAGAGAATGTAACTGTGACACGTTAAACCACAACAATAACCCTACTGAAATATTTCAACTATTTTATTTCAATGAAAAAAAAAATCCAAAATTAAATTTGAAAAATCAAGAGAATGTAAGTGTGACAGGTTAAACAATGACAAAACACTACTGAAATATTCCAACTCTTGCATTTCAACGAAAGAAACTCAAAATGAACTTTGAAAAATCAAGAGAATGTAATTGTGACAAGGTAAACCACAACAAAAAACTACTGAAATATTCCAATTCTTGCATTTCAACAAAAGATTTTCAAAATGAACTTTGAAAAATCAAGAGATTGTAACTGTGACAAGGCAAACCACGACAAAACATTACTACATAACTGTGACACGTTAAACCACAACAAAAACCCTACTGAAATATTCCAACTCTTGCATTTCAATGAAAAAAAAAAATCCAAAATTAACTTTGAAAAATCAAGAGAATGTAACTGTGACAAGGTATACCCGACAAAGCACTACTGAAATATTCCAACTCTTGCATTTCAATGAAAGAAATCCAAAAATGAACTTTGAAAAATCAAGAGAATGTAATTGTGACAAGGTAAACCACAACAAAAAACTACTGAAATATTCCAATTCTTGCATTTCAACAAAAGATTTTCAAAATGAACTTTGAAAAATCAAGAGATTGTAACTGTGACAAGGCAAACCACGACAAAACATTACTGAAATATTCCAACTCTTGCGTTTCAATGAAAGAAATTCAAATGAACTTTGACAAATCAAGAGAATGTAACTTTGACAATGTAAACCACGACAAAACACTACTGAAATATTCCAACTCTTGCATTTCAACAAAATAAATTCAAAAATGAACTTTGAAAAATCAATAGAATGTAATTGTGACACGGTAAACCACGACAAAACACTACTGAAATATTCCAACTCCTGCATTTCAAAAAAAAAAAAAAATCCAAAATGAACTTTTTAAAATCAAGAGAATTTAACTGTGACACAGTAAACCACGACAAAACAAAACTGAAATATTCCAACTCCTACATTTCAACGAAAAAAAAAATCCCAAATGAACTTTGGAAAATCAAGAGAATGTAACTGTGACACAGTAAACCACGACAAACTACTACTTAAATATTCTAACTCTTTCCTTTCAACGAAAAAAAAAATACAAAAATAACTATTGAAAATAAATAGAATTTAACTCTGACAAGGTAAACCACGACAAAACACTACTGAAATATTCTAACTCTTGCATTTCAACGAAAGAAATTCAAAATGAACTTTGAAAAATCAGGAGAATGTAACTCTGACAAGGTAATCCCGACAAAACGCTGGTGAAATATTCTAACTCTTGCATTTCAATTAAATAAATACAAAAATTAACTTTGAAAAATCAAGAGAATGTAACTGTGACAAGATAAACCACAACAAAAAACTACTGAAATATTCCAATTCTTGCATTTCAACAAAAGAAATTCAAAATGAAATTTGAAAAATAAAGAGAGTGTAACTGTGACACGGCAAACCACGACAAAACATTACTGAAATATTCCAACTCTTGCGTTTCAGTGAAAGATATTCAACTGAACTTTGAAAAATCAATAGAATATAACTGTGACAATGGAAAACACCAGAAAAAACTACTGAAATATTTCATCTCTTGCATTTCAGCGAAATAAATTTAAAATGAACTTTGAAAAATCAAGAGAGTGTAAGTTTGACACGGTAAACCACGACAAAACGCTAGTGAAATATTCCAATTCTTGAATTTCAACAAAAGAAATTCAAATGAAATTTTAAAAAACAAGAGACTGTAACTTTGACAAGTTAAACCACCATAGAACACAACTGAAATATTCCAACTCTCGCATTTCAACTAAAGAAATTCAAAATGAACTTTGAAAATTCAAGACAGTGTAACTTTGACAAGGTAAACCACAACAAAACACTACTGAAATATTCCAACTCTTGCATTTCAATGAAAGAAATTCAAAAATGAACTTTGAAAAATCAAGAGAATGTAACTTTGACAAGGTAAACCACGACAGAACACTACTGAAATATTCCAACTCTTGCGAATCAACGAAAGAAATTCAAAAATGAACTTTGAAAAATCAAGAGTGTGTAACTGTGACAAGGTAAACCCCAACAAAACACAACTGAAATATTCCAACTCTTGCATTTCAACGAAAAAAATTCAAAAATGAACTTTGAAAAATCAAGAGAATGTAACTGCGACAAGGTAAACCACGACAGAACACTACTGAAATATTCCAACTCTTGCATTTCAACGAAAGAAATTCAAAAATGAACTTTGAAAAAGCAAGAGAATATAACTGTGACAAGGTAAACCATAACAAAACACTACTGAAATATTCCAACTCTAACATTTCAATGAAAAAATTCTAAAATGAACTTTGAAAAATCAAGAGAGTGTAACTGTGACAAGGTAAACCCCAACAAAGCCCTAATAAAATATTCCAGCTCTTGCATTTCAATATAAGAAATATAAAAATTAACTTTGAAAAATAAATCGAAGATAACTGGGACAAGTTAAACCACGAAAAACAAATAATTAAATATTCAAGCTCCTACTTTTAAACGAAATAAAAATCCAACTTTAAATAATTGAATTAAATAGACTTTAACTCTGACACCTAAAAACCCTAAAAATTACTACTGAAATATTCTAACTCTTGCCTTTCAACGAAAAAAAAAATACAAACTTAACTTTTTAAAATCAAGAGAATGTAACTCTGACAAGGAGAACCACGACAAAACACTTCTGAAATATTCAAACTCTTGCATTTCAAGGAAAGAAATCCAAAAATTAACTTTGAAAAATGAAGAGAATGTAACTTTGACAAGGTAAACCACGACAAAACACTGCTGAAATATTCAAACTTTTGCATTTCAACGAAAGAAATCCAAAAATGAACTTTAAAAAATCAAGAGAATGTAACTGTGACAAGGCAAATCACAACAAAACACTACTGAAATATACCAGCTCTTGCATTTCAATGAAAGAAATCCAAAATAATCTTTGAGATATCAAGAGAATTTAACTGTGAGTAGGAAAACTACAACATAACACTAATGAAATATTCCAACTTTTGAATTTCAACGAATAAATTCAAATGAACTTTGAAAAATCAAGAGAATGTAAAGATCAAAAATAAACTTTTAAAAATCAAGAGAATGTAACTGTGACAAGGTAAACCACGACAAAACACTACTGAAATATTCAAACTCTTGCATTTCAATGAAAGAAATCCAAAAATGAACTTTGAAAAATCAAGAGAATGTAACTATGACAGGGTAAACCACGACAAAACATTACTGAAATATTTCAACTCCCGCATTTAAATGAAAGAAATCCAAAAATGAACTTTGAAAAATCAATATAATATAACTGTGACAAGGCATACCACGACATAAGACTACTGAAATATTCTAACTCTTACATTTCAATGAAATAAATCCAAAAAAGAACTTTGAAAAATCAAGAAAATGTAACTATGACAAGGTAAAACACGAGAAAACACTACTGAAATGTTTCAACTCTTGCATTTCAGCAAAAATAAAGTTAAAATGAACTTTGAAAAATAAAGAGAATGTAACTGTGACAGTTACACTGTGACTGTGAATGTAACTGTGTCGTGGTAAACCACGACAAACACTAGTGTAACATTCCAACTCTTGCATTTCAACGAAAGAAATTCAAATGAACTTTGAAAAATCAAGAGAATGCAAGTGTGACAATGTAAACCAGCACAAAACACTAAAGAAATATTCAAAATCTTTCATTTCCAATAAATAAATTAAAAATGAAAGTTGAAAAATCAAGGGAACGTAACCGTGAAAAGGTAAACCAAGAAAGAACACTACTAAAAAATTCCAACTCTTGCCTTTAAATTAAAGAAATTCAAAAATGAACTTTGAAAAATTAAGAGAATATAACAGTGACAAAATAAACCACGAAAGAACACTACTGAAATATTCCAACTCTTGCATTTCAATGAAAGATATTCAAAAATGAACTTTGAAAAATCAAGAGAGTGTAACTGTGACAAAGTAAACCACAACAAAACACTAAAAATTAAAAACCAGGTGCAGCCGAGGGTTTATCTTACGAAAATTGTGTACTACACAATTTATTTAGAAAAATAAGTGTCTACATAAATGGAACATTGGTGAGCACGACCAATAATCTTTCAAATTATGCAAGTTATATACAATTCATGTTGGTGATTCCAATGTCTTATAAGCTGTTGAGAAAGCAAGCACAGGGTTATGAATATAAAGCAAATACTGGCGTCACTAATATTCTTAGAGATGAGACAACTAAAGATTTATATTTAGTCGGGAACCTAAATCATGAGATATTTAATATACCTCATTGGCTGCCTTTCAATGTAAGGAGTGATATAAAACTACAACTCACAAAGTCCAATTACACTATGCGAAAGTACTGGACAATGCACCCGATTTAACAGTCTCTCTCACGTCGGCAATACTTCATGTACAAAAACAGCAAGTTATGAGTTCTGTTGCTTAGGCAATTGAAAAAATAAGACCATCTGGGAATAATATTAAACTTCTTGGGCCTCAAACAATCACTAATCTACGCCATATTGCTACAGGTACGCGTATCTATACCGATTCTTCATTTATCAATGGCAAAATTCCTTCAAAGTTAGCATTGGCTTTTGTAAAAAGTACTAGCGCTGTTGAATCATGGACAGATTCCCCGCATAATTTTGAACTGTTTTGACTTTCATCGCTTGTGTGTAAAGTAAATGGAATCCCGCTCTACAGTTTATCCTTTGATAAATCCTACAGGACCCTAAATTAATTGACAATGAAATCCCTAGATCGAAATTCTGAATTTTTCGAAAATGGTGTAACTGAAGAAATGTTTGCGAAAACTCTGGCATTATTGTGTTGGATTTGCCCGGTACTCAAGATATGAGTAGTGTCCAGACGGACAATGTGCGGTTAGAGTGTACCTTTGCCAAACCATTGGGGGAAAGTATTGCATTACTCTCGCTAAATAAATTTGAGACCTATTGGGAAATTATCCCTGACGGCAGTGTTTTATTAGACTTGGCGCCATGAACACTAACCAAATAATCAGCTTTTTCAATATGGACCCCTACATGTCAAAATATAAAAGGTATACCTTCGAAATCTGAAGGTGTTGCATACCTTCAGATTTCCAAAAGCATATTCTACATGTTGACAACACCATTATTATTGTTAATAGCAGTCCATCAACGGTAAAGACGGGACATTGGCTATTTTTCAAACAAGAAACAATATAAAATTTTTTAATCCGCTTGGCCTACCATATACATTCTACACTCCTCATATTAAAAATTTTTTGAGCAGAGGGGAAAATCTATTATTCAAAATCGGAAGCGAGTACAATATCTATCAACAAAAAGCTTCAGTTTTAATGCCCTATTATATTTATTTTTTGAAGTTGTGAACATATTTACATGGAATTCCTCAAGATTTATGGTGACAATACTTGATTGAACGACTTTCTCGTTGAGAATACCCTTTCCTACCTCTATAATATAAATTTCAGTCTCCTAAAAGTGAAATACTTTAAAAATGTAGGTAAATTCGTTTATTAATAAAATTTGTAGATATACAAAACGCATTGTCCTTTGGATTTCTTCTTCTATACATCGGTAAACATCAGAAACGATAAGTGATAACAGCTCATCATGATTCAACTTGTATTCATCTTGATATGCATAGTCAGTGTCACATTTTCTACAATATAGTGTAACTTAATTTTTATTAAATCTCTTTGTAAAGTCAATAATACTACTCTGATTTATGTTATAAAATTTACGTCTTTCAACTTGCTTATTTGAAGCAATGTCACATATGAAATTCTCATATGAAGAATCACTTTTTGTAACAGCCAAATGAAAGTCTGTAGGTTTATAATCAAAGTAGCCAGTATCTTCACAGCGATGTCGTAAAAACCAGACTCTTTTATTTTTCCAGCAATTAAAGGGCAGACCAGGTTCTTCTTCCCAAAACAATTTTAAACTGTGACGAGACCAGACTCTTAAAAATAAACTGAACTCACGTTTAGGGTTTTTCGCAATCATGACAGGGTAAGCATTTTCCCATTGATCACATTTATCATAGTGACAATTGGAGCATAAGAATCCTCGATTATGAGAGTCACAAATATCTTCAAGACAGGAATTACAGTCTTTAATTTGCACTGCATATCCTCTCTGCATTTTATATGGATTGCATAATTTACACTTTTCATTATAATCATCAGCAATAGTAAAATTCTCGCAGGATGACCTACTGCCCAAAGTATAGAAGCATAATGGGCATGTGTAAAACATTTTGTTTACGTTGATTGTTTCACTTCCAAAAAAAACTGACTCGGGATCAATAAAAATGTCTCCTAGGGGCGTCACAAAATTGCCGTCTAAGTAGTGGTTAAGAGCAAAACCAAAGTATCATTTTGTCTTGTCTCAATTAATATATCTATAAAATGAGTAAAAGCTAGGGGACCACGAAGACAAAGTTTCATACAATATTCTAAGGATAGGGAATCGGTTTCCATTATATGGTTAAGCATTTCTCGAGAAAATATTGTTCTTTGAAGAGATAATCCTAGAAAATCATCATCTAAAATTAACCACTTTTCCAATTTTACTAGATTACGTAAGATTTTCTGGTTCTCAAATCTAGCCACTTTAAGACCGTCACTACCAAATACCGACTAACCGTTTTCTATAAATTGTTCTCTCCAATACATTTCGCCAGTGCATTCAATCAATCTTGTAGTCGCTGTAAATGTGCTATATTCACCTTAGCCGCAAAGCACAATTATTTTCCGACTTAAATTTGTTTAATGTTTTAACCATATCTAGCATAAATCTTGTCCCGTTCTTGGGATAGTCGGGAACCCCTTGTAATTTCCACCACCACCTTAGGCAGTCTAGGTCCCGTTTCATCAACACTTTCAATGTTCAATAATTTATAAGCATCCATTTTGGTGTTGACCGTCCCACTTCCAGAAAGAAACTGACTCTCGATCAATAAAAAAGGCTAGAAACAGCTGACCGTTTTGTACAGGTGCGAGGGACTCCCCTTATTAATACTACTTTTCTATTATCCTGACCACATTCCAAGTAATAGAAACATCCTAGGACTCTTACCAGGACGGGAATCTTGCCGTGGCTCTCACGGTAATTGTACAGGACTAGGGAGGGCATGTGCTCAGAATCTTTCCAGCTAGAAACATGTGTGTCGTGTGACGTAACAGGGCATGCGCTCGAAATTCTATGGGAAAAGGAAGGACATGCATTTAAAGTGCCTAGGGGGGTACTAATCTCTCATCACAATGATCCCATCATTGGAAATTTCCTCCAATATAAACAACCTCCCTTCTCTGTAAAATTTCTTGAAGACGATGTGGAGATTTTCCCCAGGAAATCCAAACTCTCTGAAAATAGCCCTCTAACTGTTCCTCCGGAACATCTCAACATGTAAAATTGAGTTCGCAAAGAGGAAGTAAGACAAATAAAAATAATTTTGTATAGGAAATCCCTCCAGTGTACAAATCCCTGGAAAGTTCACCCTCGAAAATTTCCCTCCCTAAGGGAAATTCTCCCAATGGAAACCCACCTCAAGCACAAAACCCTCTCCTCCAACAATATGTCTGTATACCTCCCAATAAGAAATAGTATACGTAAAAAATGGACACATAACTGACAGGCCTCTCCCCATGGGATGCGGTGGTTATGTTACCCATAAAAGCATAGTTATTGGAACTTTCAACTATGCTGGACAAAATGAATATCTTGATAGTTTGATCGGATGACTTGGGCGCAAAAAGGACGTAGAAGGGGGGCTAGTTGCTCTCCAATCTTTTTGGTCACTTAGAAAGGGCTCTATGACTTTTAATTTTCATTCGAATGCACCATCTTCTGATCTTCTAGGACCACTATTTTGATACGGTCACTCCTTTGGAAAAAAAGAAACAAATAAACATATATCTGTGATCTTTTTTTCCGGCAAAAAATACAAAATTCCATATTTTTAGTATATATAGGAACTTTAAACTTCTACGGTAGGGTTCTCCGATACATTTATTTTGATGGTGTGATACTTATTAAGATTCTTTTACTTTGGGGGGGGGCTCTCTCCTTTTCTCTCCTTTCTCGGCAAATATTCTCAGGTTCCTAGCTTTTGATGGGTAACTCTAAACTTGGAGTTTCTTTTATATTTTGAATTCGTTAAAGCCCGAAGAGTGGGGTTGCCTCCTCTTTTTGTCACTGAATATTTATATTCACAATATGACGGATGCTTCGCCACAACCGGAAAATCTGCTAGGGATGGTGCTGTGCCAGTGCATCAGCGGCTATGAGTCTCTCACACAAAACTGCCGTTGGGACGGTGTGCCCTGCAGTGTTGCCTGCAGGGAATGAAGAGTGGCGTTGTTCGCTAACGCTGCAGCAAGGCAGCATGAGGACGATAACAAAGACAACTAAGAAGAAAAATTAGCTTTAGATTTTTATCAAAATGTTTTTGTGATTAGTTTACCTAATCTCTAAACATCTCTTTTTATAACTGATGTTTTTTAGTTTTGATCTATATTAAAAAAGTGGTTTTCAAGATGTTATACTTAGCAACATCGCATGTTATGCTAAATAGAACGAAGCATGTTATGCTTCTCATGCTAAAATAATCTTTCAGCATCATGAATCCGTCAAATAATGATCTGCATACTTTACCCCACCCTCCATTCCATGAAAGTTAAAATTGATACTGGGGTACAAAAAGCTGAATTTTCAGCCTCAGATTCGGATTCATCATTCTTGATAGGAAACGACTATTTAAACTCCAAAATATCTATAAGCATGAAAATGGATTTTCTCCCTTATTTTCCCCCTTCAAGGGCAACTTTCGAACGCTGATACAGGGAGAAAATGATTGGATTTCCTTTGCGTAATTAAACAATTTTTTCTGAGCATTTTGGTGTAAAAAAAAAAATTCTGTTAGAATTTCTGCGAGGTCAAACCGTATTTTGTGTCCACAAATTGCCCATCTTACAACCCTTGCCCTGAAGACTCTGGGGAGGTTGACATACCCAAAGACACCATTACTGGACCTTTCAACAATGCTGAACAAAAAAGCTCTCTTAAAATCATGATCGGATGTGTTTTGGGGAATGAATGGCTTGGAGTGAAGGTGGGGGCCGGTTGCCCTCAGTAAATTTTTGACTCTTGAAAAGGACACTAGAATTTCCCAATTCCAACCAAATGACCCCCATCCGAATCAAATTTTATACAGCCACCTGTACCATAAAAACCTTGCATAACCCAGGGCCTAACTTACAACCCTTGCCTCTAGGCTCTGAAGGGATGTGTCCACCCTGAAGACGTTGTTTTATGGTCTTTGGACTATTGTGGACAAATAGTTATCTCAAAAGTTTGATTGCATACCTTTGGGAAATGAGAGTGTCAAGGAAAAGGTGGGCTGATGGCCTTCAATCACTTTTGACTCTTAAATAAGAACAAGAACTTCACATTTCCAATCAAATGAGCCTCTTATAAAATTCTCACGACCATCGCATCCAGGAAAACCCTTATATAACCTCGGGGAGTAACTCACAACCCTTGCCCCCAGACTCTAGTGTGGGGGTGTATAAACCTTGAAGCCCTCATTATGTGATATTTTGACTTTTTTTTGAACAAATTCCTATCTCAATATTTCTAGCCTGTGCATTTGGGGAAAATAGAACGTGAATGGAGGGGGCTAGTTGCCCTCTAATCACTGCGACTCTTAAAAAGGGCGCTAGAACTTCTGATTCCCATTCCAACGAACCCCTTTCGAAGTCTAAATTACCATCCCTTCGATATAAACCTTATATGCCCCTGTCGAAGAATTTAAAATTTATACCTTGAGGCTCAGGGGGGGGGGGGTCATCTTCAGAGGCATAATTCCTGGATCTTTCAGCTACGCTGAACAAAATGGCAATCTCAAAACTTTGATTGGATATTTTTGTGGAAATGAAGGGCGAGGGGAGAGGTCTGGTTGCCCTCCAGTCCTTTTCGACTATTAAAAAGGGCAGAAGAGCTTTCAATTTCCAATCGAATGGACCCCTTTTGAATTTTTTACGGCAAAACCTATACAAAGTGCCAGGGTCTAAAAATGACAAACAAATAGATAAATAAATAATAAATTGTGTCCACATCACTATTTACTTGGGCAAAACACTTTTTTTTTGTTTTTTTTAGCCTTCGATATAGAGCTAAGCAAAAAGTAGATCATCCTTGGCTACCGTTTAAGGATTTCGCAAGGGAAGATTTAAGGGAACTGGAAACTTCCTGAGAGGATGTAGAGAGGAAGGCTTTGAATATATTGGGATATAGGGGGAGTGTATGTAGATGTGTTGGCCTATGGCAGTCTTGTGCTGTGGTGAGTTGTTAGCACTAGTAGGAATAATTCAAATGTCTTTTCTTAAAGTTCACTCAGGCTTTAGTTTCCTAAATAATCCACTGTATTCTTGAATATCTAACAAACTTTTCGAAAAGAAACGATTTGCTACCTTTTATTGGCTTGTCCAAAACGTGATTATTTACCCAGCTATGCAATTACAAGGAGCAACATTAAATATAAAAACAAACAGAAATTCTTCCGCATGTACAGGGACTCCCCCCTCCTCAATAACATCGCTCTCTGCGCTAAATTTTCTTATAACTTGAAAAACCAAAGTCATGAAAAATAGTGTTGACAAATCAGGGCTGACCACACCCCCATAGCTTGGGGGCATGGATTTTAAGTCATGCCCCGGGGACATATAAGGTTTTTGTAAAAGGTTTCTTATCCGAAATAAAAGTCAAAAACAAAAAAAAAATGTGTGGTTAGAATACAAATGAAATCTGAAAGAGAAACCCCGTCGACGGTAAACAAGTAATTGTACAAATCCAGTTCAACCCTACAATCATACTTTAAACTACTAAAGAGATAGTTACAAGTCATTGGTTTCCTTCAATATTATATATACTCGCTTTGTGTGCCTACATTTCCTAAAAAAAGAACAGCAAACATTTGATTCGTCTGGTGCTTACCTCTTGTATAGTCAAATTGTATTGCCACCTCCACAATTTCCAAATGAATTGGTTTGCCCTTTTAGGTAAGCTTTTTTTAAAGCTCTTTAAAGAGTTTTATAAGCAAATCCAAAACTTGAACTCAAGTTACGCTTAGCTTCATTCAGCATAAATGATTATCGAGCAATCAATAGATAGCGGGCTTGTATATTTTGATCCTCGTTGTGGCTTGTCTTCTAACCGCAGATAATGTGAAGTTCTTCTTGATGTCATGGCGTCACCATAGGTTTAATGCAACTACCCCGGGAAAAAAAACTAATTCCTTCTCAAATTTACGACCACTACAGATCTTTTTTGTAGCCAGAAATATCAATATATACCAGTTTCAAGAATAAAAACTATCTGGCCCATTTCAAACAAAAGTAAACCCATATAAACACAAATATTGCTGGTTTAATTAATTAATTAATTAAAAGACATTTGATTTTAGCAATGAGATATTTTACAGGCAGCTTTCAATTCTTCCTCCCACACAGCATAATATGTTTGTCGTTTATTTTCAGCTGGTAGTAGAACTTTTCGGCTTTGTTGATTTTTAACACGAGAAAATGCCAACTAATACATACCTTGATTAAAAACAAGTGTACAAAAGTTGACACCAATATGTTCAAAAGTTTATCCTTGTAATTTAGGAATTTTAATTGGAAATGCTAGTCAAAATTAATTTTACATCCTGTTTTTGCTATTGCTGTTGCTGTTGTTTAACTGTACATACTGTTGTTTAACTGTACATTACTCTAAGAGAAATAAACTTTTTTTCAAGATTTTTACACAGCAATAATAGTTACTTTAATTAACTTTTTGCATAATTCAGTAGCAGCAAGATGGGCTCCATTACACATTCCTTCTATAAAGTTTAAGTTACGTATAAACATTATTTTTTTATTTATTCGTATTTTTAAATCATGGGGTGGCAAATCCACAGTTTCAGCTAAATTTCAGGTATTTGACAATTTTCCGTGTTTTGGGAGCCTTACTTTGGTACCATTAGGATTTTGCCAAGCAGTGAAAATTTCACTTTAGCTGATTCTAAAGCTTTGTTTGAACCAGGTCTTATGCTGGATATTAAACCTGAGGAACTCGGACCTTTTAAGTCAAATAAATTGTAAAATGTCTGTAATCCTTCAATGCTGACCAGGTAGAGACTAACGGAAATCACATCCAGCAACCAGAATTTTCTCTCTGAATTGCAAGTTTGGATTTGCAATGGAGCGGAATAACTGATCCGTATTTTGTGAGCCATTCTTTGGTAACATTAGGGCTTCGTCAAGTAGGAAAACTTTCACTTTAGCTAATTCTTAAGCTTTTTTTTAACCAGGTCTTATGCTGGAAAATGAACCTGGGAAACTCGGAACTTTCAAGTCAAATATCTTGTGTTCTGTTTGTCCAAAAGGCGATTGAGTCTATATAATTCCAGCAAACGCCATGAATTTTACATTGTGTCTGACATTTTGTTTTCACCGCACAAAACGTGATACAAGGTTTAATATATAAATGCTACCGGTACTGCCTGGATCATCTATGAAAAAAGCCTTTTTTCCAACATAAGAAGGAAATATTATGAGCAAAAAATGAGTGGAAAAATGGGTGTGAAGGCTGTCGGTCCCCCAGACGCTTCTGATTGTTTGGGACGAAGTTTTGACCAAAACTATTTTCTTGGGAAGAGCCTTCGTAAAAAGAAAAAAAAATATATAACACATGAAGCCCATATCACGCTTTCCTTAGGCAGCGTTTTGCATTCCCAATGGCAGATACTTTGGCTGTTTGAATTTGAAATTTTTTTCATTATTATCTCTTTTCGGATCACTCTCTAGACAAAACTCTATTTGCAATAGTTTCTTTGCAATCAGGGAGCTTGAATGTATGTATAATTCTATATAGGAACATGACATCATTGTAAATGTTGTCACATTTTTTTCTTCATATCATGATTTGTTCTATTATCAACTATATTATTTATGACGTTAACGTTGTATTTAATATGCCATTGTACGTTGTTTGATTTTGGTTCCTGTAGGTTCCTGTAGTTCCTGAAGGTTCCTGTAGTAGTCCCTGTTTTCTTAGTCGTTTTACATAAAGAAATAAAGAACAAGTGGTAACAGTGTTTTTGATCCTATCCAAGTATTTTTGGAAATGTAGAATCGTCATATGACAGCTTTCAGCAAAACTACAACATAAAAATCTATTGCTGATGTTGATAAGTATTTCAACAGCTGCAGAAGTATTTTAACGGAATAAGCCTTTCAAACAAAATATTTATGTAATCTAAATCCCATAGAAATGACTTTAAATGTTAATAAAGTTTAAGTACCCAGTAAAATAGTGGATACCAATTAAGCGAGTAATCAACAAATTTCAGTAAAATAAACTAACCTAAACACGATTATATTCATATTGTTTACAATACTCTGTTTTGTATCAGTGAAGCTAGATGCTAGTGTGATCAAGCCATTAACAGGAGTTCCGCTTGCAGAAAAGTTTTTTAACGTTGCTAGCGTAAATACGAGAGATATGCACATGAAATCCTATAGAAGTATTAGTGTGCTTTTCAGAGAACTCGATCATAATTTTCGTGTGCTTCCTAAACTTAACAAGCTCAACACATTGATTCTGATTCCAAATATTAAGACAAGCATTGACAAGCTTATGGAAATAATTTTACGTAAGGTTTTTAAGTATAGTTCAACATACTTCGAACACGAAACAAATTATCTTTATTCTTTGTTAAAGGAAGAATTTCAAATTCCTTTTCAAATTCCTAGTCAAGAATCTGTTTTGAAGTATCAGCTTCTTCTGGTCAGTGAATTAATAAAGTTAGTAAAATTTGCGAGTCCCTTATTAATCAAATATTCTGAGATCACCTGGAATGATGATTTGCAGGATAAGAACCTGCAGCGGATTCTGGAAGAAGCTAAACAAAAGACCAAGCTAATTACTCTGCTTGAGGAATTAAAATCTGAAGAAGGAAGGGAAAAAATGCTTACTAGCACTCGTCAGAAAAACAGAGGTAATGTCTTAGTAGAGCAGAGGATGGAAGGTCTTGAATTTAAACATAAAATTAGACAGAATGAGCCTCTATTCTCTGAAAAAGGTAAAAGCAAAGATGATGGCGCTAAGAGACCAATAGCTGAGAAGGGAGACAGGACAACGAAACAGTACAATTCAAAGATAATGGAAACTCAGAAATATTATACACAAAAGAATGTAGAGATTCCTTCGCATGAAACAAATATATTTAGTGAGCAGACTACTGTGGCAAACAGTGTTACCCAGCAGCAAGATGATGACACAAAGAGACCAATAGCTGAGAAGGGATATCCAACGAAACAGGATAATGCAACATTAATGGATACTCATAAATATGATTTTCAAAAGAATATTCATATTTCTCGGAATGAAATGAATATATTTAGAAAGGCAGCTACTGGGAGAAACAGTGCTAATTTTCAGCAAATATTCCCTGTTTTTGATAATGACTCAGAAGTGGCACTGACAGTTACTTCTGATACCAATGGGAACACAAAGAAGAATGTTCAGAACAGTGCTGGAAATGGCCCCATACAGGCTATGATAATAATAGCTGGAGTCTCTGGAGGCATTGTTGCTATCGCTGCAGGGATACTTGTAGCTAGGATCTATTGTAATAAGCGAAAGAAACCACCATCCAACAATCATACCCAGCCCCACTCGAGATATAATAAAGAGCATCAATCCCAAATGCATCCATTTCATGTTGGTAGCGTCCCACCTTTTCAGTCTCCTGTTTAAGAATTTGAATTTTAGATTGTGACTTAATTTTTTAAACAAATTTAATTATTTAATCATAATTCTTAATTCAATATCATTATACTAGATAAATCCTTTACAACTTTTTTTTTACAACAGACGTTGAGGTTTATGATTGGGGGGGGGGGTGAACCGTCACAACCTCTATAATGTGGTGTTTTCTTTTTTTTGTTTAATACTTTATATTCATATGATTTAAGCTATTTGAAACCTGAAGATCACTGAAAACGAAGCTACTGGGAGGTTTTATAACAATACCCTTAATGATATTTCCGGGGATGGCTCATGGTCCCATTCCTCACAGTTTCCACCTCTCTGTTTGTATAATTGTGAATGTAATATTATATGCTATATAAGAAAATTTGTCGCTATGGGAGTGGTACTATTACCCCCCCCCTCCAGCCACTAGTAATTTAAGTCAAGAACAAAAACGATTTCGGAGATCTCCCATGTTGTTTTTCTGGACTAGTTAAACTAGTAGGGGAAGTAAATTTGTATACAGTTCGAAACCGAAACTGAGATGATTCCGACTACTCCCTCGGTTCGTTCAGACTTTGTTCTGGTCGTGACTGTAGGACGTGCTTGGAACTGGTTTCCTGCTGAGATTCGTCAGTCACGAACACTTGGCTCCTTTAACAGACATATTAAAATTTTCTTATTAAAGGTAAATATTAAATAATTTTTAGTTGTTTTATGGTTTCATTTTTTTTTTGGGGGGGAGGTGGTTGTTTTGTTTTGTTAACGTTGGATCCTCGATGATGTAGAGAATTTTATTTTGTTATTTATTTTCGGGTGATATGAGGGTCACTGTTTCGTGTGGACTGTCGGTGAGTTGACTTCTTTTCCATATAGAATTATAAATTAGACATTGTTTAGTATTGTTTATCCCAAGTTTTAATATTGGTCATTTATTCTATGTCGTTTGCCAAATAACGGGCAATTGAACCCTTTGGGATATTGTTTTTGTTATTGTTATTTATGGAAATAAATGGAACTTGAAATTGAGTCAAGAAGGATTAAATATCAATTTCTACCCTTCCCCCTTCACTAAAGCTTATTCTATTAATGTGAAGTTTTCCAGAGAATTGGGAAATTGGAATATTAAAATTTCCGCTTTGAAGCGTCTTTTTACTCTCCCCTCATACCGTCTAAAAATGACAATAAAATAGGTGATGTACAGTCACACATCACTGTATATAACTTTACTAAGTATGACACGAATAAGTTTAATTAACTGTATCTTTGAAATAGATTTCAGGAGCCCTTTTCTGCAATAAGAAAGGAGGTATTACTCCAGAGAACCAATATTCAGACTTAGTCTTAATAATAGGAGATGAATGACTAATTGTTATCCAACCCCCTCCTATACAACTCTGTTTTTCCTCTAATCCTTCTAGATTCCCGCCATTAGTTACCCATACTCTTTGGTAGGGTTTTCTGAGACACTGAATCAAATTTAGTCATTTTCATTAAGATTCCACATTTGTTTTGATCTTTACCCCATTTTTCAAAATTTATGGGCATTTCAGATTCATATAGCTTTCTAAGATTCAGGTTCATACAGCTTTCTAAGACTAAAATTGAAATTAGTGGATCTGAATTAATAACTGCTATCACGTTCGTTATCACGCTCTTAAACATTTCATTACGAACAGTTTGATATCCCAAGAAAATGGTATCAAAGTAGTATCGGGTGATGTTTGACACCACAATTGATGACACACTAGGCAAATGGTGCTTTAGTTTCTAAGACGAGTTGTTAAGACTCCTCATGTTTAAATTTATAGCACTTGAAAACATCTTATTGTCGTGGTAACAAGTGGCATAGAAACAAAACTATTTATAGAACTGCAGATTTCTAAATTATTTTAAATAAATTTAAATCAAGGTATAAGCTAAAAACTGGGGAAATTGAGAACGAAACGTGTTAAGAAAACAACTCTTGCTTCAAAGTTTGTAGAATCGATTTTTCTTTCCGCATTTTGACTTCAGATTCCATATGATTTACCCCCAGAACCTCCTGATATACAAATATATAGCTGAAATTACATATGTTCTCATGTGTTTTCTGTTTTCAACACGAGTTGACAAAAAAGTGATGCATAGCAAAATGAATGGAATATATATAATTTTGGTCCTTAATTTGCATATTAGGCTGATCGTAGTCAAAATGTTTTAACTACAGCTGTAGCATATTATGAAGCAATAATTTGTTCTTTAATATATTTTCCTTGAACTTCCTATAATTCCTATGATTTAGTCTTTTTTACATACGGGATTCATCACTAAGGAAGGGGGAATGTTGATCCTGGTTGCGTTCAGAAAGGCCAAGGGTTTTGATACGGAAATTTTCCGAATGTTGAGGGGCATGTTAAACTAAACATAAAGACACTGTGTGCCTTCAGATACGAAAAAGACCTATACATGATGTTCTACAAACGGGCTGATCTTTCAGGGCCATTATTCTAACTACTGAGACTACGACAACAACCACTACTACTTACACCTGCGACTGCATGTGGCTACTGCTTTAAGAACCTGCAACTATACTACTTCTACTCGTGATTACTTTCCAGACTTTCTGAGCTTGGTGGTGAACAAAATCAGAAACGCCGTTTCCGTAACGGTTGTCGAAAGAGCCTCTCAGCTTTACCTCAGAAATAGCTAAGAGTAAAAAAAATTGAAACTACCGCAAAATGCTGAAAAGTAGTAAGAAAGTATAAGGCCTCCCCTATCCTTTAAATCCCAGTCTCAGCAAATTCCAAATTCTGAAATAACAATTTTTTTTTCAAAATAATCTAAAGGCCTAATGAGTATAACTCAGGAATTTCCTCCCCCTTCTCAGCAAAAAAAAACACATTATTATCGCAAACTATGCAATCTGCCCTTTGTTTACTCTGTGACAATCGCCAGGAAAAGGGAGAAAGAATGTTGAACTTTAGGGCTGTCAGAAAAACGCAAAGAAGATTCAGGTAAAACTTTGAAGGCCACTTTTTTACTGCTTCTCCAGCCACAACTGAAACGACTTGGGCTGAGGAGACTGTGACTATGATACCTTGCTTTTACTGGCAAGCTTGACTAATTATAACTCTGATAATGTATATTTTCAATTATTCCTGCAGCTACTTAGGGCTCTGGCTACCTACAATAGCTACTACAACTCACTGAGATGTTCCTTTCATGCGCCCTAGTGGTTTCACTCTAGAAATACAGCCAAATTGTGTCCTTTGTGGCAGATTACACTTTTTGGTCCTGGAATTGAAACAAATTTTTATAAAAGTACATAGATATTTATACTACCTTTCACATGAATTGTTAAATAGCTTTTTATGATGCTCCAGCCTCAAACTAGTAGCAAAAAAAGAGACACATTAGCGCTTTCCATACAACAATGATTTTTCCATGCAATGATTTTTTGAACAGAAAGTAAGGGGCAGATTTAATGCTTAAAACAAACAGAAACTATTATTTCTATGAGATGGGCTACCCCTTCTTCAACCCTCGATCTTAAAGTCTCGATCTTAAAGTTGAAATGTCTTTTTACCTTCCCTTCAAACCGTTTAAAAATAGCCATAAAATAGTTTATATAGAGTTACACGTCACTGTATATAAGTTTTAAGGATGGAATTTTACTCCCCCCCCCTTTTAAGCGTGACACTTTTCTTGGAATATTACCTCCATAAATTTTAATCCCCACGGAAATTTTTTTCATTTGGAAAATCCTCCTCAGACAGAGAAACCTTCCATCAAAAAAGTTTTTACAATTTTAATATCAGACCCTATATGTAAACAACGGGAAAATCTCATGTCATCCCTTTCCCAGGCCGCTATTCGTCTTCTTATGATCTCCCAAATTGTGTTATTTTCATTAAAATCACAGGACTTCTTGGATATTTCCTCCCTTTTATGAAAATTCCGCAAATAGCTTTTGGCTCGTAGCTTTAAATGAGTGATATTAAACTTAAATAACTTTATATATTTGGAATCAAGACAAAAAGTTACTTGACATAGTCACTTGACTTAGAGCTGTTTGACATAGTTTTTATAAATTATAAGCACTGTTGGCATCAAAAAATTTTGTTCATAATAATAGATTATGCTAGATAATAGAAGACAACAGAAATAGTAGTTGTGTTAATTAAATTTGGTACATCAGATGCATTCGTGAATCTGTAGTTGCAAAAGCTAAGTTTAAAATCTTCAGGGACTGAACAGTGCCAGGAACAGAGCAGATAGCTAAAAGCAAGCTAGCTCAAAGAATTGACATTACAGTTCTTCCCAGATAAGTTTTAATTCGCTCAATTGAATTTCTTGATGCAATTTAGCTATCATGGCTGACATAAATAAGTAAAACAAAAGGCAACTTGGGTTTGATCCAAATCATTGTGCTGAGTTTTTGCCCCCACAATCGAATTGGAGTCATCCGTGAATTTCTGGTAAGGACTACATTGTACTCACCTAGAAATCTAAGTTATGTCTCTTCTTGTTGACTATGAACGATATTTAGCTTTACTTCTAGTTTTTAAGGGTTATTTTTTCATTTTAGACCGCCAGAACATGGGACGAAGAACGCTGTTTGTAATGTTGATAGCATTGCAAACAGGCTTGATGGAAATTTTACCGGAATTGTACCTACCGAGATTTCTATTGCAATCAGAATATTCCAACCTATTAGTAGTAAACAAAAACACTCAAACACCTAAAATCTTGTGTATAATTGAAGCTGATGAAAGTTCCAAGGCAAATTTACGCGAAGACACAAGGCAAGGTCATTTTGCCTTGAAAACTACGGAAAATGGAGAACTGGCGTTGATACTGACTAAACCATTGGAGTCAGAACTTACAGTCACATACCACCTTCTGATTACCGCCATCAGTGAACAGGTAGTATCTTCATATAAAAGAAATCACAAGATAAATAGTGTATAAAACTACATATATTGGTACTGTATGGACCTTTATCCATATATTCTATGCATTAACCCCTTTTAACCAATTGAATAGTTTTCTTTTAATAGCTTTAATAGCTTAATAGCTTTTAATAGCATAATAGTTTTATAAGATAAATAGTGTATAAAACAACATGTTGGTACTGTATGGACCTTTATCCGCATATTCTATGTATTAACCCCTTTTAACCAATTGAATAGTTTTCTTTTAATAGCTTTAATAGGTTTCTTAATAGTTTTTTTTTTACCTTGTGTAAAAAATTGTGTTTTTGTCAGTGCTATTTTACGTAAGCTCTCCTATAAAATATTACGATTATGACGTCATTTGTCATCTTTTTTACGAAAAGTTTTTTGTCAAAAAAGTTTTGATTTTAAATTTTGTGTTTTGTTAATTGAAAAAAGTGAGTATATTTAGCAAAGTGCTTTAAAACGAGCCCTTAAATAGTTTTCTGTGACGCCCCAGTGCCAGGAAGGGTTTGCGAAAGCATAGGTTGGCTGGCCCCCAGCCCCCCATTGCACTTCCTGGCTGAAGGGCCACGAAACGGAGATCAGCACCGGTTTGGACCTTAAGGGTCTAGTGCGCATCCTTTACCTTTTTTTTTTACCCCAGTGCTCGTATCTGCAGAGAAGAAAAAAAAAGATTGATGAAATGGTATTAGCTTTCTTTATTATTTGTCGCCATTGGCTCGAATCAAAAGAACAACATCATCTTCTTGGAAGGGGTTTTAATTCACCCTTACTCACCCTTAGAGGTACCAGTCAGGCTCATTATATAAATCTCCAATTTTCTTTCAATGCCCCATCAGCCTCTTTGCTGCTCCTTTGTACTACTCCAGCAAATCTTCGCCACCTTGGAATGCTAATCTCCTGGATTACCCTTCAGGGTTGATTTCGGGAAATGTTTGCCCTGTCTCTCTCTTTAAACTTTGGTTGAGGTTGGTTGTCAGTCGGGAACTTATGTTTCTTTCTACGGCGCTGCTTCTCCTGGAAATAATCATTTTTGTTGTAAACAGTTTTCCCAATGATTTATATATTGGAATATAAGCGACAGGGAGACCTACAACAAATAGCAAATAAAAACGATGTTAAACAAAATATACATTAAGAAGATATATATGAACAAGTATGATCAATCAAATAGGAAGCAGACACAAGCGAAAGTGTTGAAAATGATTAATGACCCCAAGGAGCTAAAAAAAAGAGCATGGAACAAGCGACAGCAAGAAGTACATTGAATTGTAATGAAAATGTTGCTAAACAAATACTACGGTTAAAAAGCACATCAAAATTAAATTTTACAAAATAATATAAGAATATAAGTAAATCTTAATAGCTAAAGCAAAAGGATGAGAATCACAACAAATCCCCTATGAAAATAATTTACAACAAAATATGTGCTTAGGAAACTTGCAGCAGGGAGAATCACAATGAACCACAAGCAGAAATGGTGCAGAGCCAAATCTACGGTTAGAAGACATTTAACAACGAGCATGATGAATCGAATATGAACCAGACACATGTAACATTTTACAAACTGACAAGTGGCTCCGAAAACCTGAAGCAAAGGGCATGGAACATGTGACATCTATATTAACATCAAATCATAAACGAAAATTTTGTTCAACAAAATTTATGGTTAGACGACAAATCAAAAGTACTAGGCAATCCAGATTAATGAATCTGAACAGCCGAAAAAAAGGCATAAAGAATATTTCTAAGGTAATGATGAACAAAAATGAAGGACACTGAAATTTGCAGTCAGAAGACATAAAACAACAAGAATAAAAATGAATAACAATTGATTATAACGGGCAATAAAACTTGGGTTCGCAAGACAGAGTTCGGTAATGACGAGTAAAAGATATTAGAGCTTTTTAGCATCCATTTTGTACAAACTCCTTAGAGACATTCCGACTGCCTGAAAAGACACTTGAAAAAATCAGCCAATTGTATTATTTTTCTTGTAATACGACTATTGAAAGACTAATTATGCTACTTAAAACACAAAAATACATTTTGACTATCAATTGTAGTCAGTAAAGGAAAGAAACTATCCAATTTCTGGATTTGGAAAATCCAGAAAGTGGAAAATCTCATGACAACCTAAAGACTTTTTCTAGTCATTTCAAATACAATACAATGTCTTCTGAAAAAAGACTGATCTTGCGTTTTTTCGACTTTTTGGTAAAATATAGCTCATTTCTTCATATTGGAAAGGTCCTTATATGGAAAAATATTAAGTTGATTTTTCTCTATTTTTATTTTGCAGTTGTTTTTTATTGAGCATGGATGGAAAGCATTTTTAAGCATTTTTAAGTTTTTATATAAGATAATACAGATTTTTGTTTACTATTAATATATTAGACAAACAAATTTCACCACTTTTAATAAAAGTTTTATTATGAAGCTTTGAATGGATTTCTATGAGGGGAAAATGTTCATATATTTGGTTTGAAAATTGGTCTAATCTTCGTATTTTATAGGGTTAACAGGATATAGGGTTAACATGATAGGGTTAACAGGATCCCATCACTTCAAAACTCTTAGTATGCACAAATATTAAGCAACCATTCCTCTCACCATGCCCAGAGAGTCTCAACTTCAGCCCTTTAAACATTCCTAATATATCAAAGATGCACCCTTTTGACAACTTTTGCTCCATACATTGTCTTTTGCTTTATTTAAACTTCCAAAATCAATATACCCTGATAGTCTTAGCTGAATAGCTATAATTTAAGTGTGATATCACAGTTGTTTCTTCTGGATAAAATTCAAAACACATTGCGTATTTTCGTCTAGTTTGACATACCTGAAAACATATCCTGAAGTTCTTGCGTAGTAGCTTTATCTTTAACTGAAATGTTCTAGAGACAAACTTTAGTTATTTGGATAGGCATAGTTTCTCTTTATCTAGTTTTGCATCCCTTTCAACGTCCTCTGTGAGTTTCATATTATTGTACAATACTATTTCTGAACTAATGTATCTCTACTATTTCGACAGCCGGGATGTGCTGAAACTCTTTTGATTTAGTCAAATTTCAGCAATAGTAGTTGACGAAGCAGAAGTATTAGTAAACGCAATAGCGGTAGTAGCATCAAAAGTAGTAGAAGTAGTAGTGATAATAGCAACAATAGTTGTGGTAGTAATAATGACAGCAGTAGTAAGGCTAGTAGTAGTAGCAGTAGCAGCAGCAGTGGTAGTAGTGGTAATAGTAGTAAATAAACAATTTTTACAAAACACTCGATTGTGAGCATTATTCAAAGCATTATGTAAAACTTGTTCGCGTAAAGACAGGTAATGAGCTATATTAAGCCTAAGAAAGACATAAATATATCTTCATCTCGTATTAAAATATTTGAAATTATCTCTACAGGTAATACTGTGTGAATCCTTTCACTTCTCACCCTCTGTGTATTGATCCCTTTTAAGCAATTTCGTTTCTTTTAATACTTTGGATTGACCAATCACAAAAATAATGTTGTAAGGTTGCCCTTACTATCAGGGCTAAAATTTGGTAGCGTGTTATAAACTGAGGCTTTGGGTAAGAATCGGTACTCAGCATTCAGTGACAACTGATATTTATTATAAAAGAAGATAAAAAGGATAATATTCTAATTCTAATTATTTTGAATACTTCTAAACCTCTTCTAGGTCTGTTGTCTATGGTCTATTTGTTCAATCCACAAATTTTTATCGAAAAGAAAAGAATTAAGTTAATTCTAAGCTATTTACGGGCATATTTTTCTGTTTTTTAATCAATTTTAATTAGATTATGCATCCTTTAATTTATAACAAAAGTACCCAGGGTTACATGACTATCAGCAAGATTCAAAACACTTTATAAATCTATCGAAAAGCCTCAAAGGGGTATTTTCACCCTGACTCCAATTTCAGTTTAAATGGCTAAAATGTAAGTATTAAATTATTTCAAAGTAGGATCTTGATTTAGCCTAAGCGAAAGAAATCTCTCTGAAGTTTGTTACTTTATTTTAGTGTTATTCTCAAAGGAAATTTATTCAGGTTAGTAGTAGTTTTTTTTTTATACTAATTCATAAAGAAAACACTTAATCATATTCCTTGGTTCCGAGGCAAAACTACCGTGGTTTGTCTCTCATCCGTAAGCTATATTCATTTTGCTAATTGATCCGTTTAGCGACCTTCCCTGCTCTCTTAACCAATCAACCACTTTTTGTTAAAAAGTAGTTTTTTCCAGTATTTCAAGGCCTTACATTCCTTTTTGTTTTATGCCCAAAACTGGTATAAATTAGGTCTTCAAATATTTATCTCGGGTTCAAAATCCGTTCGATTCTTGGATAAAGGAGTGTCACTACTAGATATATGACTAGTTACGTAAAGTGAAGTTATGTTCAAAATTCAAGCTAATTTGAAATTGTCGCTATATTTCTGATCTATTGAACCGAAAGGGAATTCCAAATTTTACTGAAATTGAGTTACCAAATTACACAAAATTAAGGCCTCCTTACAATGTTTAGCTTTTGTTTGATTTATAGGGTATTAGCTCATTTTATTGTCTGTCACCGCATCTAGTCAGTGTACATCTTATTATGTGTATGAACACAATAAAAAAAAGAATAATAGAAAAATCAATTATTCTTAGATGCGCAGAAAAGTTTAATGGGGATTGAAAAGCAAATGCAAAATCTGTTTTTAGTGCCTTTCTTCTGATTTGGATCATCTGGCATCTCCTTTGTACAGTGGATTGTGATATCAGGGATATAATCGTAGAATTGAGAATAAATAATGTCTATCCACATTTTCAAAGGACTTCCCACTCCTTTTTGGCGATTCGTCCAAAAGACTACTTGAAAAAATTGAGGAAGTATATCATGTTTCTTTTAAGTTAGAAGACCCTTCCCTCTATAAAATCACCCTGTTGTCCTATCCTTAACAACTAAGCCTATCTGCAAATAAGCTAATTCTAGAAAATATGGCTCTCCTTCCACGGGAAATTTCTTCCCCACCATGAAAAAACCCTGCAAGAAACATTCTTCCCATGTAAAATACCCCTAGCCTGGAAAATGTCCCCCATAAAATTCCATTCTAGCTGAAAATTTCTTGCAGACGATTCCCTGCTGAAAAATTTTTCTTAACACACTTTGATTTGAAAAGACTTTAATTTCTGAATTTCTAAAAATTATTTTGTATCCCCCCCTCCCCCTTTACGTGGCATATTTTTCACAAAAATCTACATGTTTACAAATGGGAGCTTGAAACTTTTACAGTGAGGTTCTTGAATACGCTGAATTTGATGGTGTGATTTTCATTGAAATTTCTTGAAGTTTACAGTGGGGAGGGGGGGATCCCACTAATTTGAAAGTAAGGGAAACTTTTGAATAATTGCAGATTTTGATGGGTAACATTAAACTTCAGGAGTTTAGCGATCTTCAATTCAACAAAGTGTAAGATCGTTATCACGAACTGTTCGATAATGATAAGTTACTATTCTAAGTGTAAGCTTCTACACTATCTAAGAATTGGTACTTCCAGTTTGGAACTTCTTTTCTGCTCTGGAACCTCCATTGAAAGACTAATCGGTTATCACTAAAAGAGGTTTAAACCTAATACTGTCTGATATTGAATCAAGTGCCAAGAAGGGATACGTTCGAATTCCATTATGTGAGCCATTTCGTTAGTCATGGTCCAAAAAAATACGGACGCTCTCTCTGCGCGTCCACGCTCTGAGAGAGCGTGGACTCAAATAGAAAGGTAAAAACTTATACTCTAGGATTATACAGACGATTAGACATGCTAGCGAAATGAATAATTCTTTGGTGGTTTTGAAAGTTCAGGGTCAAAAATAGGATTATAAATAAAATTTGAACCGACGAAGTCGTTTAGATTGTGAATAAATAAAAGCAACAGAAAAATGTTTGGTAACAAGGGAAACTATCAAATTGATAGCATTGCTAACCTGGGTTGTAATATTAGCGAAGATAATAGGGATGATTTTAAAAGTAGAATAGCCGAGGACCAATATGTTCATTCAGCCTTAGAAAAAAAGGAGACAAGAAAAGGTCTGGGAACCACGTCTGTGATCCAGGATTAAAATATTGGAAGTTATAGTGATTATTATTATCAACTATGTTTCTTAAATGTGCGAACTTTAGAAATAAAGGAGGATTTGTTATATATTTTTCGGACAAATTTTCCGCGGATATTTAGCTACCTCTTTGACTGACTGTATTTCAAACAGCGATTTTCCGATATGTGATTTTCAGACAAAAGTAGTTTTATGCCACTTTCTAGGGCTATAAGGAATAAAACACTGAGATGGCAATGAAAAAAGTGCGGATGAAAAATGACTGATTGCCAAAGATCCTTCATCTCGGTGATCTATCTAGGACCAAAAGACAAGGCTGTCCATAAATGAGGTGGGAAGAGGCTATACGAAATCATCGAAAGAAAATTTGAGTTTCCTGAGGAGGAGGGGAAAAGAGAGAAGTTTTGAGTAAACTGGGTTAGAGAAGAGATGCGCATATGTGGCTTGGCTTCAGATGAAATGGTGTAGTGACTTGTTCATAGCATTTAATAGGTATGCTGCACGTAATTACAGTTAGAATATACAACTACTACTAATACTGCTACTAGCAATCCACTGCAATACCATGCCACTTGTGGCCAAAACGGCCACATACACTCCTCCGCCATCCTAATCTATCGCAAGTCTCTCTTTACACCCCCCCCCCCCATGAAAGTTACCATTTCTCTTATATCTTTCTGTTTGTTATCCTCATTTTTCAAACGTGAACGATCTGCATTCCATTTAGCCCTTGGCGGTTGGCGAAAAAGGAACAATTTTCGGAAATCTATCATCTTTCATCAGCAGAACATACCCTATCCATCTCAACCTTTTTCTCATTATAGCCGTAGAAATCGGGATTGAACCACACTCTTCGTACCGTCTGCTGTTTGAATACGGTCAGTCAGCCGCGTACCCAAAACTTACCGTTGGTAATTTTGCAGGACAAGATACATCAAATCTTCTGTCGTTGTTTGGAGCACCCATGCTTCAAATCCATATTGGACCACTTTCATCACTGTAGTATCTAATGCTCAAATCTTGGCTTACAAAGTTTACCTACCTATTTTCTCAAACTTTTTTCAGCTGTGAAAACAACCTAAGCCTTGTCTAATCTTCTTGTAACATCTTCACCCGTTGATTTGCAAACTTATCTTCCTATCCTTCCAAACTTTTTTCATCTGTAAAAACGCCCCGAGTCTTGTCTATTCTACTTTGTAAAATTAATTTTCAAGCCTATTCTAGCACCCTGAATTCGCAAAACATCTAGAATCTCATTCTTTCTTTTCACACTTTTATCTAGGATGCCTAAATCATCAGCATAATTTAACTCCAGGATACCTATTCCTCCCCATATGATCCCCGTGAAAACTAATAAAAGAGAAAAGCTGTTCAAATGACGAGATTTTAACTTTCATTCAAAGGGAGTTTGCCATAGTCTTTACAATTTTTTAATCTTGACTATGATCAGATACCAGATTTTAGGTGTTTTAGGCCTTTTCACGAAATCCACATAAATTTGCTGTTTCAGGGATTTTTTTTCTATTAAAGCTAGCCAAAATGCTATCTACTTTTCTATTTGCTTAATTGTCAGTGTAAATCTTTATTTTTCATTTTAAGAAAATAGGATGCAAAATTTACAATAAATTACTAAAACTCAATCTATCAAAATCCACGAAAATACACATGATGGACCACGTCTTTGGCTCTTTTTTTTCCACCGCGGCGGTATTTTATGACTGAAGCGAGCCAGAAAATTCAATTTTCTTCGACTTCGATTTCAATTTCATTACTGAAGTGAGCCAGAAAATTCATCAACCAATTCATCAATTCAATTTAGAGGGTTGATGAAACAACATTGACTTGATAAATTCATCAGGTCTTTGATTTGAACTAAAGTTTCCTTTGGAGGATACGTGTACACTCTATTGGACTTTAAACTACTTGACTGCCCTGACCATTTGTGTATAACAGTTAAAAATATTTAGAACTTATTTTTTGGTAGTCTGGATTTATTATAAGATTTATTAAATTAAATCTAGCATACCATCTATTGAAATACAACATCTGTGTTATTTCTCGCTTTACTAATCTCACCCTTTTATAATTGTATCCTTCTTCTTTTGTTCTAGGGGGGACGAGATTCGTTAGAAATCACAATTGTCGTGAAGGATGACGACGCAAAGGAAAAGGAACTGGCCCCAAAAATCAAAAGCGTAATCAATTTTCTTTTTTTTTTGTCGTTTTACATGTATTTTATTGACTTTCATGGATTTATACTTGACCTAAGTCTGAAAGGTTTTAATGTAGCTCTAAAAAAATAGTTTTAACCAATTTCTTGAAACTGGCAATTCGGAAAAGGCGGAGAGTTGTAATTGCCAATAGTTGAACAATTCTAAGCATTTATACCCCCTCGGAACACACACCCCCCCAAAAAATATCCCCCTTGGAAAATAATCCCCTGGAAAATATCTCCAGAAAATACCCCCAGAAAATACCGCTTGTGAAATATACTCCCCCCCCCCACACCGACCGAATTCCCCCCATGAAAAATATCCCCCCCCGAAAATACCCCCCGTAGAAAATACCTCCCACAGAAAATACCCTCCCGGTAAATACACCACTCCCCCCCCCCGGAAAATACCCCCTTCCTTGTAGAAAATAAGGCTTTCCAAATTTGAGAATTTTATTTCAGTTTTAGTTTTTGAATTTTCGTAGGGAGAAGGAGTTTTGGTACTTGTATATTATGCGCCATACACTCAAGTTTAGGCTTGAGTGTCTGAACATACTGGTGAAAACACCAGTTTTTTTTCGTTAGTTTCTTCGTTACTTCAGAAATAAACTTGGGCTATAGATTTACACATTAGGGGGTAGGGGTAAAGTATAGCGGGTCTGCATGCAAAATATATTTGGTAAACTTATTCTGCATATTAGATAGATAGATAGAAAAGTGTATTTTAAAGCCAAATATACGGCCATAAACACTGTAAAATAACATTAATGAAAGCCACAAATAACATAAACTCTGATCAGCGATCATCATAAAACAATTAAAGGAAACACTGCATTAACCTAATAATAGTACTTCATCATAAGCATCGCAATAGCACCGCCTAAGTAAAGAACGATGTTGGCACAATGTATTATTTTTTTTTCTTTGGTTTTTTCTTGGTCTTAGACCAGGGCACTTCGTATCGAAGGAGTTGTCGTAGAAACTTCGAAAAGGGCTCATTCGATTGGAAATTGGAGTGGCTTGTGCCCTTTTTATTATCCGAAAGTGATTAGAAGGCAACTAAGACCCCGTCAATGCCCACCATTTTCCCAAACATATCCGATCAAAATTTTGAGATGGCCATTTTGTTCAGTGTATTTGATTTCCAAACAGAAATTACTTTATTGAGCAGGATACTCTCTCACAGCCCGCAGGGCAAGGGTTGTAAGTTATGCCCTGGAGGCATATAAGAAGTTTTATAGAAAGCTTTGAAATAGAAACTTCCAAAGGGGCTCATTCAAACACATCCAATCAAAATATTGAGATAGCCATTTTGTTCAACGTAGTTGAAAGGTCCGGAAATTATGTCTTTGATGGCACTCCTCCCAGAGCCCTTAGGGCAAGGGTTTTAGGTTTTTCCCTGGGGGCATATACGGTTCTTATAG